>NW_015113226.1:0-60044 GCF_001443285.1 Poecilia latipinna | reverse complement strand
CATATTTGTGCACCATTTGAAGCTATTCCTACATGCACTACTAAATCTAAAAAAAAAATCAACACACTAACCACCTTTGGTTACCATGGTGACTTTATAAGTTGCCGCCACAGAAACTGAGCTGCAGGGTTTTCCCACTGCCCACCCCCCCCCAATTTTTTTTTTTTTTTTTTTTTTTTTCACTAAATGTTTATGTACTTTCAGTCAACTCTGTCCTGGTGAAGGCACTGGTGCAACAATCCCGTTCAGAGTCATGACGTCTTTTGTGGTTTGAAGTGATGAAACACCAGCAAAAACGCTCACCTGATCGCAGACTAATTCCCATTTCTTGTCGTTGTCGTATTGACTCAACAGCTTAAGTTTGTCGGGAGGCAAATTCATGTAGCTCTGAAGGAAAGAGAAAGAGAAAATTATTATTATTATTAAATTACGATAGAGAAATGTATATTTGATCCCTTTCTGAGCTCTTTTGCTGTTGCTCTTTTGTTACAACTAATAGTTTCAAATCATCAGGAAATTTTAAAATCAGACAAAGATTGCTTGAGTAAGAATTCATTTAATTAAAGAGGGAACAGCTATCTACTAATAGCTACTAATTTGACTAAATGCGAAAAAAGAAATAGTTCCCCCTAAACCTAACAACTAATTTTGCTACCCTGGCAGGAAACAACTGATACCAGATGTTTTAAATAACTGACAGTGAGTCTTTACATTTCTGTGGAGGGACTTTGGCCCACTTTTCTTTGCAGGATGGTTTGAATTCAACCAAACTGTAATGTTTGAATGGCCTGTTTGGAGTCTTGCCACAGAATATCAAATGGATATATATAACCCTAAGCTTTGACTAGACCACTCCAGATACTTAATTTTGTTTTATTTGAACCTCTTAGTGTGGTTAAACACCTGGATTTGTTGACATTCTCTCAGGTGCAGGACCTAAAGAAGCAAAGCAGACTCGGACTATCAAACTACCATGTTTGACTATCAGTAGTATTTTGTCAAACTCTTTGCAAGTTTTACAGATATTATAGGATGTACATCTTCCAAAATGTAAAACGCTTTTAATGTATGTTTATAGAATACTTTCCATAATATCTTGGCGATCGTCGAGATATTTTTTTAAGCAAATGTAAGATGGGTCATTCTGTTGGTTTTGGTCAGCAGAGGTTTTCGACTGAAACTCCTCCTTAGATACCATTTTTGCCCACTCTGTTTTTTTTGTTGTTGAATCATGAATACTGGCCTTAAGTTGAGGCAAAAAAAGGCCTACAGTGCTTTAAATGTTTGTTCTGGGTTCCTTTGTGATACTCTGAATGAGTCGTCAATGCAAAAGTAATTTTGGTAGGCTGGCCACTCCTGAAGCTTCACACATTTTTTTTTATTTTCTCTATTTGTGCACAGTGGGTCTCACTGTAGTTCACTGAAATCCCAAAGGACTACAAAAGGCTTCATAACCCTTTTCAATGACTTAGTGTCTCATTTGTTCTTGAATTTTTTTTTTAGATTTGGGACATTATGTGTTGCTTTTTCAGGTCTTTCAGTCTACCTCATGCCAGACAGGTTTTATTCAAGTGATTTCTGGATTCTCTGGTTGCTGTTACAGAAGCAGAAACATTTTTTTTTAATTGGAGTTAATTCATGTGTTTAAGAGGGGATCAATCATATTTAACATAAGTTGTTTTGGGTAGCTTTTTTCTTTTAATAATTTGAAATTAAATTGAGAAACTACTTTTTGTATTTACTTGGTTTGCCTGATATTAAAATTTGTCTGCTGATCTAAAACATTAAAGGGTGAGAAATAAGCAAAAACAGAGTCAATCCTTAAGGGAGGAAAATATTTTGTCATGGCACAACAACATCCTTTATACATTCTTTCATTCTTTTCTGCTTCTTCAATTGTATGTCGGTCTAAACAGATGTATATCAGATGACAGTAAGAAGTAGGAGGATGTACCTGTTCAGAGGAAAGATGACTCACTGTTTGCGTGAGTTGTGGGTTGTTGTCAAGAGCTACTTGATCTCCCAAAATATATTTGTGATAAACAGATATTTACCTCAGAAGTCTTTTTCACTGACTAGCTTGATAAAACAAAACAGCAAAAAAAACAAACAAAAAAAAATCCCAAAATGAAGGTTTTAGATCTTTATAATGCTGCTTTGTCACAATGCTTAAAATATACTTTAACTATAGGAGATCCAGGAATAAAACTTCCAATTTCTCCATGTTATACATCTTGAAATACGTAAAAAAAATATTTACACAGATGTTTTTGGGTCATCACTGTTAGGTTGCCTTTTTCTGTTTGTGCACCTCTCATGACGTTTTGTTTTGTTACACCTTCCTTACCGCTTATTGGCAATAAGTCACAGCGAATCAGCTTGAGGTCAGATCAACAACATTAAAAATGTACTCCCTTTGCCCTCTTTCTCTTTTCTTCCCATATTTTTGGAAAGTCTGGTGAGTCTTAGGTGTTGCATTGTCCTGTAATAAGATGGACAAATGACCCTGGAAAAGTTGACCATAGTTTGGTTTATGTTGCAATATTTCAGGGCAGCTTTCTGCATCCCAGGAGAGCACACAAGTGTAGCTGGTGATATTGATACAAGCCAGCAGAGCCTGGCTTCTGCCCATATTTCCAACAACATCTGACTGTATTTTTGTCTTGGTTTTTCCCAAGTCAAAGTTAGCCCTAAGATAATAGACTGCTGTGTGTTATAGACTTGTACTTTATGATTTGATAAGCAGTGCATCAGCAGACATGTAGAGTTAGAAATATATATATATATATATATATATATACTGTTTGACTGCCTGGAGAAAATAAAAGATGAACTAAACTTATACAACTTGTTTTTCTACTTGTGTTGTCCATAATCTTTTAGATTATCATGGTTCAGAACTGTAGAAAGTAGTGACTGTACATCATATGGATTATGGCTGAAAAACCCCACCTCCACAGGTTTTTAATGTAGGCTGTTGTAGTTAGATCATAAGTTTAGTTCTTAGTGTTAAGAAAAAGCACAACGGAGTTCATACAATGACTGAAGTCTCATATAAAAACTGGTTGTTCTCTTTAAAAGATGAAGAAATAAAATAAAAATAAACAAAAATAAATGTGAATAATTCAGCATCAAAGTAGTAATTAAATTAACATATTCCTGTACAAATCTTGTATTTATTACTAACTTACTTTAAAATACTTCAAGTCAGATTATGCACTTTGATCTAACCTAAAACCCCTAAAGCACGCTTTTACTGTCAAGACAAATAAGTTAACTCAGCACTGGGTGTGGTTTTGAGTTACCCCATGCACACCCAAGCACCAACTTGGTGTTTCTTTTTCACATTTGAAAAAAAAAAAGAAGAGGTTCAAAACGGAAATGGCCCGTTGCCTTGGTGCAGAAGAACTGCGCTTCATCCTTGGCGGGGCAAGGGTGGAGCCCCTTCGTGGGTTTTGTGGTAAGAAAAAAGGGCAGATGACAATGTAACTCACGCACATTGACTTACATTGTCAATGTTTGGAAAAAACTGGTATTCATAAAGAAAGAAAATGCCCACTTGGTGCAAAATGTCTTTCTTGTTTAGAGATTAAATCTTAGGCTTACAATGGAAGTGTTCTGCTAAAAGAGGAAGTGAGGTCATACATTCATATGAGTGCTGGGAGGGCGCCACAGGCACGAAGCAGCACAGGTCATGTTGGTTCACTATGTGAGATGACAAAGTATATCACACAGATACGTTTATATTTATCAAAATAAAGTTTTGAAGAGCACCTCTCATTTATTAAGGAAAGCAAAAATTATCTATAACAGAATTGTTTTAAGTCAGGCAGGTTATCAACAGCCACTGCATCTGAAGCAGGTATAAGTCCAAAATTTAACTAGGCCACTCTACAAGTTTCTTTTTTAGTCATGGAAAGGTGGATTTCATGGTGTGCTTTGGATCATTGTCCTGGCTGGACATTCTCCTTCAGGATTCTCTGGATCTTGAAAGCAAAGCAGTCCCAGATCATCACGCTGCAATCAGCATGTTTCCCTGTCAGCATATTGTTGTTGTTTTTTTTTCTTTTTGAAAAATGCTGTTAGTTTTACACCAGCTGTAACAAGAATGTAACAAGAAGTCCACTCTCCAGAAAGTTTGACTTTTGTCTCTAAAGTCCTCAGATTATTAAAATAATTTCAGATAATTGAGAATCTGTTTTTGGCAAATGTGAGATGTTTTTTGTGTTCATTTGCAATTTTGTCTTGAAACTCTTCTATAAAGCCTTTTTTTTGCCCAGTTTCTTTCTTACTGTTGAATCATGAACTTAGCTAAGGCCTGCAGTACTTTAGATGTTGTTCTGGACTTTTATAATCTCATGTATGAGTTGTTAATTCACTCAGAGTCATTTTAGAGGGCCAACTTGTTCCATGAAGGTTCACCACTGTTCCAATGTTTGCTGCTTTTGTAAATAATGGCACTCACTGTGATTCACCAGAGACCAAACTCTTAGAAATGGCGTTGGAGCATTTTCCTTTCTGTTTTTTGAACTTTTACACTACCTCGTGTCATCAGACAGGCTCTGTTTAAGTGATTCTACAGGCTAGACAGCAATCAAGCCTGGGTGTGACTAGTGAAACTGAACTCAGCTTTCAAAAAATTTGCTTATTTACAGTTAATTCTTGGTTTCACGAGGCACATACACAGCACCAGATTGGTTTGGACAGGCTTTCTTTCTTCTTAATGCATAGCCATTTAAAAATTGTTCTCTATTTGCACAAGGTGTATTTGTGGAACACTGACGTTTGTCTGATGATATGAAACATTTAAATATGACAAGAAAGCAGAAGAAATCTGTAAGAGGACAGATACTGTTTTCTCAGCCCATCCAGCCTGAGGAAAATGTGTGAGACCCACACACTCATAATCTCTACAATTATAATCATGAAACAACTTATTACAGTTGTGATGGTGCATACTCTGTATTTTCTCATGCACAAACCATGAGCAGCAGCTCCTGGGGTAAACAGTACTATATATTCAGTTAATCAATGACATATGTCTGTGTAAAATGTAGATAAACAGATATGTTAAAATGTCCAGACTAGTGCCTGCCTCCAGCGATCATTGAGTTGGGACGCATGCGGACAGGTTGCCAGTTACATTTACCACTTACAATGGAAGCTCTCTCCTATGAGCAGCTTAGTAACCAATTAACCAATAATTAATTGGTTAATAGTTTTTCGACTGTGGATGCCGGGGTTCCGAGCCAGAACACACACATGCTTATGGAGAACATGCGAACTCCATGCAAGAAGACCTTTGGCATCAATTTGAAACCAGAACCTTCTTGCTGCAAGGATCAAAATCCTCTATACATGAAGCGAAACGATGTGAATGCTTTAAATGTAGACATCAAATGTAGGCATCTCTTGTTGAGTCTGTTTTATAAAATAGATGCATTGCATGACTTTTAGTAATCTGGAAACCTGGGAGACTATTCGTTATAGTAATTTAGTAATGCTGTTTGGCAATTTGATATTTCCCCTTTCATGTCTGATATAGAATTGCATTCACACAACAGGATATTGTTAGGGTTTCTTTTTTCTGATGCAATGTGTCAAATGTTGTGTCGCCATTGCAGATTTGGATGTTGGGAGTAGAATTTTGAGGACTTAATCTAACATCTTAACTAAATATAATATGGAATAAGAAACTTTTTTTCACAACTAGTCTATAATATGTTGCATAGAAAGATTAATACCAATCCATTTACTTTTCATTTTTTCATCTGGAGTGTTGTTTACTCGTTACCATTTTTAAGCGAATCTAGAAAACGATAAAGAATAAAGCAAACCACTTCTTCCTGTTGTAATGTTTACATGGGAAGGCATCCTCACACTGCAAACTGCAGGAATAAATAATCTTCATTCTGACACCAATGTTTCTGAGTTCAGCTCGTCATAATCACGTCTCAGTTTACAACCTCTGGTTCTTTGGGTTTCATTAGTGTGTTACTTTGCTAACACCAACATAACTAATACCAAGTGAAATCTTTAACTTCACAGATCTTCTTTTCCAACTCAACAGGTTTCTTCTTATATTATAAGAATTTGAATTTCTGCTGGCGGCTCTGTGATTTAAACAAATACTGTATGTATTACTGGTGAAGATTGGGGATTTTTGTCCCCGGTCTTTTGGGACTGTTGAAAGAATGGTGAAACTCTTGCTTTCCGGTCCTGTGTGCTTTCATATAAAATGTGTTGCTCAACTTCCCCTTGAGGCCAGCTACCCATGCAGGCACTAATCACCCGCCTTGTAGTCAGGCACTTCAGAAATGCCTTGAATTATTTGTGGATATTTGAGCAAAATGACAGATTATCGATCACTTTCAAAAATCCTGATAAGTAGTTATAAAATTTGCAGAAGAAACTGAGATAAACAGTGGAAAAAGTAATGGAAATATTGGTAAACATGACTAAATAAATGTTATCTTCACCTACTTTAAGTCTCAGTTGATTTGTTTTATATAGTTTCCTAGATCTGTTTCCCGATCAGCTGGTCTGCTACCAAAACTTACATAATTCCTTGAATCTGTGCAGATCTCTATAATCTGGTTTGTTTTTATGTGTAAGGGTGTTTTCCTCAGCTACTCACCAGCACCACATTGAAGCGCTCCTCCAGCTCCTCTTCTGGGGGCATTGGAAGTTTTGGTGAAGAAGATTGCTTCTTCTGTAAAGGCAGTGTGGGGTCGCTCATCGCCGAAACTGAGTTCCTGGCCTCTCTGCCCTCGGCCGCCTCTAGCTCCAAGCCCCCTGCGGCCGCATTCCCCATCACTAATCTCCACAAGTAATCCAGGAGGAAAGCTGTACACAAGCCAATTCACCTGAAAAACCAGACTGTTCCACAGCAGAGTAGCGAAAGGTGATCACTCCAAATGACAAGAAAGAGAGTCCTGGGCCTTCAAGGTGATCAACATGAAGTTTCTGGCTCACTAAAATCTTGCTTGTCCAGATGACACAAGAAGTGAAGAAAAAAGTTGGGTTGTCCTCATGTTTGCTCTCTGATTAACATCTCTAGATACAAGATAAAAAAAACCCAGTCAGGTCCTGACAGAACTGAGAAATAAAACCTGGATTGTGTCTCACCAACTATCTGCACTGGTTGAAAACGTCTCTGCAAAGTAAAACTCAGAGGCCTGTGTGTGAGAGGAAGGAGAGGGAGTGTGATACACTCTGTAGCTAAGTCAGAAACCACAGAAGCACAAAAGCAGAAGAGCAACTTCCTGTGTGACAGCAACAGAACCTGGTCTAGAGGACAGGGTGGAAGATAAATGTGGCAACCGTTAGTAACATGCATGAAATAGGTGGATGATTAGAAAAAGAAAAGTACAGTGTGGTGGTGGCTCGAAGATAAGATATGAAGTTAGTTTAATGAAGTTACTACATTAGCAGTTGCACTTGAAAACTTTAACACAGTGGGAAACTGCCCCCAGTTAGTGGTGAAAATATTTGCACTGGAGCCGTTTATTTCCCCAAACTTATGTTTATATATGATTAAATTACCAGAGTCCTTCCTTAGACGATTGCTAGCCAGGTAAATAAAGATGACTTTGGAAAGAATGATAAAAAAGCGCCTCCGCGTGGTAAAATCAATTGTTGCATTAACTGTGGCGCATTTAGGGTCATTGTATGTTCGTCAGTGTCAATCTGTTTGAATTTTATGTATTCCTATTGAGTAAATAGATTAATTAATGCTATTTAAAATTGACTTCAACTACCTGCTACCACTTTTAAGTATCTTATTGTGTGTGCTGCACATGAACTGAAAGCATAAAAGCTGACGTCGAGTCAAACCAACTTATTGCAATATTTGCATCAGCCCTCACTGTTTATTTATTTGAGACGGCTAAGCTTTCTTGAACAGCCTTTAGATCTGGATTTTTTGTTGTTGTTGTTGCTATTTCCAGAGGCGCACTTGAAAGCAGTCTTGGTACTTATTCATCCTTCCAAAATGACGAAGTTGTGTTTTACTATATATTTGCTGGGTAATTTAATATACTGTATTTACGTCAGACAAAGGAAGGTAAATGTTGCAAGTGTAATGAAACAGTGCCTCTATGTGGCAAAAGTCAGCAAAGGCATGTAGTGGTGTTACCTTTAGAGTCCACTTTGTGATAGGAATTTATCATTATCAACCTCAACGTCAAATATTTTGCGCTAGTGTTTAAAAGACAATATTTAAAGTATGATATAATGAATAGTAGAATAAATATTTATGAAGTAACTTGTTTTACCTGTCGTTGCATTCAAGACTTTTTTTTCCACCTGGCTGTTCCATCCAGATAAATCATACCTACTATACTTATGTCTTCTACAAATGAACGGAAGAACTCATAGCTTGAGTAAAGTAGGGTTGCATCTGCAACAGGTTGACATCAATGTTCACATTTTTGAAATGTGACTTCAATCTACTGATTAACGTTTAATTTTTGAAATATTTAGGCACTTTTACTTTCATTTTCTGAGCAGCACCTGAAGGCAGCCACGCTATTAGTTTATTTAGCATTCCAAAATGACGGATCCGACTACGTCTCCAGAGGACCACTGGAAAGTAAGTCTCTGTTAAAGACCACTTTCGAGCTTCTCGCTCATTGTATTTTACTGTGTCATCTGTAATGTTTAATAAACTCGAAATGCTGAAGTTTGAACGGCGCTGCTAATGTAGCGTTAGCTTCATCACGTTCAGTAACATTGGAACAGATGGCTAACATGTTAGCAAAGTAAACAAAACCGTCCAAACAGAGAAACTCGTGTTTCTTAACTAATATTCTTTGTCTTGTGAATTGGCTTGCCTTCCATAAAGAAGAAAACAATTAATGCGTTAAACTATATTCAAAATATCGATTTTAAGTGAAGTTGAAAGGCTTTTTAAGAGCTTCGTCATGCTTGATACCTTTCAGTATCCGTCTCACACCAAGTCGTTTCTTTGTGAATATTACTGTATCCTTTCTTATAATCTAATATTTCTATTTCATTTATATTTAACTGAGCATTGCTGATGAAAGAATGTTGTTTATAGACCTTATATTAATGAAATTTGAGAAATCTGAGCCTTGAATTGAGTTTTAAACCTATTTTGTCAAACAACATTCATTTTTAAGGGAACTCTTAACAGTAGACAGTGTTTCTCAGGGTTTTTTTTTTTTTTTTTTCCACCATACGCAGTGGAAAATCTGAGCTAACACAACCAGGCAATAAAAACCCATTGTGTTGCGTTGCCCTACATCCAGCAGTAAAACCTATTTGACACATCGTTTATCTTCTGTTGTACTTGCAATGGACAAATCAGGCCGTTGCTCAGTAGGGGGGTTTAGACTGGCTTGTTGTTGCTCTTTTGTCAACGTATTTAGGACAGCACATATTTTCCTCTTGTCATTTCAACCTCACACTCTACATTTTATTTCTTCTTTGCTACTTGGTGATGGCCGGGCAGACAGACGGGGCTTTCAGCGACAATGGCTTTGACACCAGTGAGTACTTCTTACAGGACTTAACTCATCTTTTCTCTGTGATCTCTTGTCTCTCTTGCTTTTAATTTTCTCATAACTATTGTTTTTTGTTACTCAGGTTTCTTCACTGATACTGCCAGGAAAGGTAGCATTGTGTCCAGGGCAAACAGTATCGGCTCCACAAGTGCCTCTTCAGTTCCAAATACAGGTATTGACTTTTTAACAGATAACATTTTTTCTTACAGCTATTTACGGTCCATGTGTGATATGTTTAGAGTTGCACAGTACATCAAATAGTCTGGGTTCCTGCCCAGTCTTGGAAAAATCAGAAAATGCATAGAATTAATTTCAGGTCTGGATACCTGTGGTAAAAATATAAAGTCTGATTTTCCAGACTTGCATAATTTGAATGTTTTTTAAGACTAACATCTAGTAATGCTCAATACACACAGTGGGTGTACATGAATTTATATAAAAGGGGCATGCTTAACTTTGATATACCAAATGAGGTCTTGCTTTTAAAATTTTACCCATCAGAATTTTGGTTTTTCATTTACTGAATGAAATGAAATGCTCTTTCATAAATCAGTCAATAATTTAGTATATTGCTTGGTTTGATTGGCATCTGACAACTCTTGAAACAGAGCAGATCTGAAGTCAGTTCAGATTCCACAATAGCGCTGCCTTAAATAGTCTGGAACTAGGAAGCCAATTTTAGCATTGTGTTGATCATTATTTGTGTAATTTGCAGATAATAAAACTTGACAACTACAGGGTTAGTTTATTCTTGTCATAGGTTTCAAAATAAACACAAAGTCGAAGTTTATTATAGCAAACTCGGACTACGAATATTGAAGGTTTAGCTTATTATATCCACTATTTATTTTTGTCAATAATCCAAAAATTAAAATATAAATATGCAAAATCTGAACAAAAAACTCAATCCTTCATTTAATAAATATGCCAAGAAAAAAAATCCCTGACCTTAGCTATCAGAGCTATCTATACTACAGACATGTTTCCATAATAAAAATGAATTTGTTCCCTAACAGATGATGAAGACAGCGACTACAGGCATGAGACGTCGTACAAAGACTCTTACAAAGACCGAAGGAGACAAGCACACACACAAGCTGAGCAGAAGCGCAGAGATGCAATCAAGGTGACTTCACATCAGGATCCTTTTTTTTTTCTGCTGTTATCAATTATTCCACATATTATAGAAGTTTCTAATTTTATTCCCTCATTCTAACACCAGAAAGGCTATGATGACCTGCAGGGAATTGTTCCAACCTGCCAACAGCAGTCCGAGTTTGCTGTCGGAGCACAAAAGATCAGCAAGGCTACTATCCTTCAGAAAAGTAAGCTGTAGCCAACACATACTTTATGAATTGTGAGCCAATGTGTCTTGATGTATTCAGAAAACAATTTCTGTTTGTGCTAAATGTAGTTTCACCCCTAAACCTACCATGTTATTGCTAAAGAAATAAAACAAAAACTGGTGCTTTGTTCAGCCTTTTGTAATTTTTTTACAATAATATTTCAGGGGTCAATAATAGTACTTGCATTGTTGTTGGTTGTTAAGCTCTGATTGTATGCAGCAATACCTTTACAACCAAAATGACTGAGTTTTTATTGTAGATTTTATCCTCCATAATAAATACTTTTGGAGATTGTTATTTTAACTTCTTGAACTGCATTCCTGAAATAAATTACCTTTTTGACGATGATGCTCTGATGGGAAAACCATTTTTTTTTTCTTAGTTGCACACCTTTTTCTATACTGAGTTTTAAAATTATTGCTTTTTAATTGAATTCAAGAGTTAAAAAAGAGCATCAAACAAAAGAAGTCATATAGAAATCTTGCTGAGTTCATTTATGAGAAATGAAAAGGGAGAAGCAGCATCATCAACAACTCATAATTGACGTCCCAGAGCTGTGCCAAGATCTGTGACGAATGCATGTTTGTTTTATTGTTTCAGCAATCGACTACATCCACTTTCTTCATAAAGAAAAGAAGAAGCAAGAGGAGGAAGTTTCTGTCCTAAGGAAAGAAGTGATGGCCTTGAAGATCATGAAAACGTTAGGAAGTGGTTTATATCTTTTTTATTTTTTGCAAAAATAAAATCTTCCTTCATCTAGAAAAAAAGAAGACATAAAGTCCTGACTGCCACATGAGTTTGGATTTAAAAATAAATATTGATCATGAGGAAAGGGGGGACATCTATTTGGCTTTGATTGCAATTAATCTCCTCATTGAAAAGTTTAAATCCTAATAGGATTTAAAAAAAAAAGAGAAAATCTTTATGTTATCCCCACACAGAAGCTGCAGCTGTTTACTAAATTGGAAATAAGATGTTTGTTTCCTTCCAGGAACTATGAGCACATAGTGAAGGCCCACCAGAACAACCCACAGCAGGGAGAGGACCAGGTCTCTGACCAGGTCAAGTTCAACATCTTCCAGAACATCATGGACTCGCTCTTCGTGTCTTTCAGTAATTCTGTTTCAATGAGCAGCTTCCAAGAACTGTCTGCCTGTGTTTTCAGCTGGATCGAGGAACACTGCAAGCCACAGGCAAGGACTCTTATGGATGGATGCTGCACAAAGCAAAAACGTCAATCTGCAGAGGGAGTGACCATGTTTGTGTGCTTTTTCTCTCCTTTTTCAGACGCTGCGGGAGTTTGTTGTCGGAGTGCTCCGGCAGCTCAATGGCCAGCTTTATTAGTTGAGGAGAAGCCTCTGGCTAACTTCCAGAAATTGACTTTTAACTTGCTCTTGCCTCCCAGGATGGAATTAAAACTTCAATCTGCCACAGTCCTCACACTGACTTCAGCTCATCAGAGATTCCTGGATCGTTATTAGATTACCTCGTCAAACGCTATGGGGAGAGATGAAAGGTTGCCTTGGCTTGAGCAGTTAAGTAGGGATGCCTTGTGACCTCTTTACTGTTGGGAATTTACATCTCTACAGCATATTTTTTGCTCCATCTCAAACTTCTAAGGAACGCAGAGAAAACAAATTTTTAAGCGAAACGTGGCGTGCAGAGAACATCTAGTTATAATTTCAACAAAGCACAGAAAACGGAACGTATGAATGAAAAGCTTCCTGCAAAACAGCACAGGAAGTAGTGTCTTATCAGGTCCTCCTCCCAAGTTTGCCTAGTTTCATAATCTAAATGGTAACCATATATATATATAAACATGTGTGCCTACAAATAGATGCTCATATCAAGTCAGTTATTCAGTTCAGAGCAAATGTACCTGAGACACCGTGAGGAGAAATCGTTTATTTGACGTGAATGAAGTGAAGGAGGTGTTTCTGCCGCATCTTAATTAATAGAGTAAGAAAGCAGAACGGTCACAGCTTTTCTTCTGTCTCGTCAGTTGGTGACCATGTAGCTGGATTCTGAACGAGAGCTTTTCGTGCTGCTGCGCACAAACGAGTCACTCCTGAAATTTGTTGGATTGTTGTGAGCATTTCAAGCTCTTCTCTGTTTTCAGGAGCATGCCATATGGTGCCTCAGAATTTCTATCACTGATGCTTGCTTTGAATTAACTCTTTACTGTGACAGAGCTCCGTGTTTAAATAAGCGTAGCTTTATGATGGAGGGGGGGGGGGGGGCAAAGCAGAAAAACACATGTAAATGTTAACCCGCTGTGCCACAGCTCAGTGAACGAATTTGTTTTACAGGATGATAAACACCAAGTGTTGACTTTGATAAGCCTTTTTTTAACTTATGAAACATCACTAGAATAAGTTGTAATGCTTTTATGGTAAATGTATAGATCTGCTGTGTGAGCTTTTATAATCAGTATGTTGATTACCACTACAGTTTTTTGTTTTTTTCATTTATCACTGCTGTCATAAATATTATACCCTTAAAATTATTCATCTGTCAAAACACTTCTGTACTCGATGAAAAAAAATTACTTAGATAAATTTCAATCATTGAATTTAAACAATTTTTTTGTGTTACTTTCAGGAACTCAATTTCAAAGGTAAATCACTAGTAACTTTTAGATACCGCTGAAGTCTAATGCAAGTGCCATAAATCCACTTGCAATGATCTCAATGCTCTCATTGAGCTTACGCTACTAAAGATCATATATAAGTCGATCCATTCAAAGTCTGATCTTATTTTTGTAAACACGGAATTGGAGGTTTTATAAGGCTTGTATATGACGACGTGTGTGTCTAAACATGCAGTTGATGTGTTGATTTTATTTTCATTTTCAGGAGAAAAACTCAGTCAACATTAAACACTTTAATTACAATAAACTTATATACTTGTACTCTTAAAAATGTGATGTGGTCAAGCATTAGTTTGATACATCGCCATCTTAAACAAAAATAACTAATTCAGTTGGTAAACAAACTGTTCACAACTCAACCTTAACATTAATTTGTTGACATTACTGTGAACTCAGGTATATTTTTGTGGTTATAAAATTGGAAAACGAACCGCTGTTGCCTCTGAGGTGATGAGCATCCCTCTATAACGCCTCAACATTTGTGATTTTGTTTTGCTAACACTGATGTACATAAGTGCTTTCAGCTATGTTTTCCATTTCAGAATCTGCTGAACTCGTATTTATTCAAAGAACGTGTTATAAATAAAGTTTCCTCTTGGAATTAGATCACTGTGATCAGTTTCCTTAGCTTCGGTCCACCCAGGCTTGATCTGATGCGGTAGCTGTGCAGCGGTTTTCTTCAGGTGGTAGGAAGCACCACCTGACAGTCCTCGTCCGTCTCCACTCCCACCTCTTCCTGTGGAAAAATAAAAGCATTGCCAGTTAATTAACATTTGAGGAAAATGGATATAATGACTTCCTCATCTTACCAGGAACTCTTTTTTGCTCTTTGGGTATCCCTCCAGGATGGAATTCATCATGTCCGAAGCCTGAGAAAAAAACAAACTATTTTAGCACTTCCGAAGCAATTCTCCTTCACCACATGGCGTGCAAATTTAAACTGATTTGTTGACAAAATACACTACCAATCTCTTCCTCTTTTTCCACTCTTTTACATAAACATCACGCTCTTTATAGACCTGCAAATTACAACAAACACACCACACTGTACAAGAAATGCAGAACAGCCAAAGTAAGAGATTAATTGAGGTTTTAAAGCGGTTAACACCTTCTCTTTTTCTTCTGGTGTTACGTGATTTGTAGCCGACTTTATCTTCTCCAGACGTTCTCTGTAACCAGAACATTCGGCTTTCAGCTCCTGGATTTCTGCCATCATTTCCTCTGTTGTGAGGGAGCTGTTTAGCTCTTTCAATTCTGGCACAGCACAAAGAAATTCATTTCAGCTGTAATTCCTGCACTGGACTAAACAGCATAATTATGGTGTTGGCAGTAGAAGTGTTTTTTTTTTTTTTCTTTTTTTAATCTGAATCAGCATAGAGGTCTACCTGTATCTAGCTGCCTGCAGCTCTGTGTTAGGGTCTGCACCTCTGCACTGAGCTCTGAAATCTGTTTATCCATGGCCTTCAGGTCTGCATCATTCACATCTCTGAACTGAGACTGTGGGTGAGATTACAAATAGTTCAGACGGCATCTCCCTGCCTTACAGCAATTAAACATTCTAGATTAACAGACTAACCTGATCGGCAAAGTAAATCTTTTGCTTGCCATACATTTTCTCCTTTATCTTGCCTTCTTCAGCCAGCAGTTCCATGGCTTTGACCACTGCCTGGTGGAACAAGTTAATCTATCATCAGGTTGCGAACAATACAGCTTTAAATATTTCTCCCTTGTGCTCTCCTTAGATTTACAACTGAACATCTTTGTGGCCAAAAATGCTTCATTACCTTTCCCTAAAACCATACTTTTAATCTCACAACTAAGGTGAGAACAATTAAGTATTTTATACTAAAATACTTACACTCATTTGTGGTTTTTGTAAAAAAAAAAAAAACAGTAATTCAAATACATAAACTGACATTTAAAGGGATTGACTACAGATGACTGGATGCAGGGTAATATGACCCAGAATTGTCACAAAATCAGAAAAATACAAAAAGATGAAGGAAGAATTGATCTCACAGTTTTGCCCAACCCATGCTGCTTCTGCAAATTACAGAAGACATCCTGAGCACTGTAGGGACGGTTCTTTTCATTTAGATAGGCGAGGATGATAGACGCTCCTGTAATGAACACAATATTAAGGTTGTGCAGATATTAACATTATGCCATTGTGATACACTTAATGCACGTCTATGTTTGAGTTTGCTCGATTTCATCACATCTTATGACTCATAATCATTAGTGCCTCTTTCAGATATTCTCCCGCAACAAGCTGTTGTTCGGGTTAGCTAACGTTAGCTTTATGCTAACCTAGCTACACTTTATTTCGAAGTTTCTGTGAAACACCAACGTCTTCCACGCGGAATAAAAAGTTGTCTGGGATTAAAAACAATCGAAAGCAAATTGAAGTAGTTTATTTTTCCTTACCGTTGTCTTTTTTGCTCATTTTCGTGTGCACATTAGCTTTCCAGATTGAGTTTCGCGGAAACTTTGCGTCACGGAAAAGATCGACTATTTTATAAGAGGTATCACACCAGTATATATTTCCAACTCAGTCAATCTGAGATCTTCTGTTGAATCTTTAGCTGATATAAAGTTAGATTATTTTGACAGAGGAACGAATAATGTTTTCGCCAGTATTTGTTTCAAAGTTGTAACCGAGAGTAGTTGGCTTAAATCTTGTAAGTTGTAGCTACTAAACCCGAAAAAGTAGGCGTTGAAAGACGTCTGTTGCTCTCAAAGGAACCGTAGTAAGAACGCCCCCTGGAGTCACAACATAGGAGGACGACGAATTCACATGTTTACTTTAAATGTGAATATTCAATTCTTAGGAGATACCATTTCTAATTGTTTTTTTCATTTTAAATTAACAAAACATCAATAAGAATCATAGCATGTAGGTATGTTTGACCTTTTCGGTCTTTTTTTGGTATTTCATTGTGTCAAAGAACAATCCAAAAACCAATCTTAATTCCAAACAATTTATTCAATGTATTTTACACTTCAAAATATATCAAAACCGGATACGGAAGAGAAAATACAATACTATGCACATTAACTTAGCAGACTAGAGAATATTGATCATGGAGCAGCTTGACCGAACATTAACACCCAAATCCAACAAGCCAAAGAAATCCATCTCAGCTATCAATCAGTGCATTGTTTTTCCTACTTCATTTTCATGAAAGAATATCTAGCTGTTTTTTTTTTGTTTGTTTGTTTAATAGTACTGAAAACTTTTCTAAACAGGATAAATTTTTCAGAATAAAATAGCAATTGTTTTTTTTCTGTTGAAACAGCATAGAAGATTCAGTAAATCTGAATTTTTCTAGTTTAAAGTGCCACATTTTCTCCAACATTAAGAACAATCAGACAGACCTATACAAAAACACTTTAAACCTTTATAATAATTTTAAAAAAAGAGAGAGATCAACTTTTATACAATTTTGATGTAAACATGGTTCCAAATTAAAAAAAGGACACAATGTGAAATATATATTTTTGCCTTAAATAAGATCAAGTGGGTTGTGAGGTATTAAACCAGAGCAGAAAAAGGACAGGCAAATGAAAACAGGTGTGAACTTATTCACATAAACAGTGAATAACTTTTGCCTTAGAACAAAATCTCATAACTAAAATAAAATATGACAGCGCTTTACTGGCTCAGTTAAGACAGTAATATGGGGTAAAATAAGCTTCCACAAGAACAAAAATGCTGAAGATGTCTATTTATGAATCAACCGAAAGAAAAACTGTTTAAAATACTTAAGGTTCTGAAAATATGCAACATAAAAATAAATCCAGCTCCTATAATTATGTCATGTCAAGAAACTACAATGAAATGCCGTTTCTTGAAAGATGGATAATTACTGTAATGACCTCATAAACTAACATTAAATGCTGTCCAAAATGTCTGTATTAAATATGGCTCAGCTCAAGCAACAGGAATGTCCTATATATTTGGTCCTATGTTAAAAAGCCCTGTTTTTATCAATTCAAAAGTAGAAAAAGTTTTAACGGGCACTCCTGTAAGTTTTGAGAGTGTAATTTTTCACTTTGACAATGCTGTTGTATCAAATGTCTCATTGTATTTTTTTGTTGTTGTATTTCCTATTGCTCAGCCTACAAATAAAAAGTTATCACTGATCGGAGTCGAACAGGAAAGAAAAGAACATAAGGAAAAGGGAAAAAATATGAAATACTTCACAGTGAGAAATTGTTGCCTACCAGAAGCAGGACTGCTGGAACCTAAATTTATCTCACACGCTGGTCAACATTTTAGACTCTGCCTGGCAGGATGAACACACAGCAGCACACGCCCTTCACTGTGGTTTACCAAGCAGGCTTGATAAGAAATTAGACCCCTGACTCTCGCTTCGTCTCGAACTTTCTCCTCCTCCAAACGGATCCATCTGGTTCAGTTCAGACTGATCCAGCATTTCAAAGTCTTCTGCGTCCAAGTCTGTGTCAAATTCAGAGCTGGACTGTTTGTGGTAGCTTTTGTGCTGAACGGCCCTAGGGTGGCCTCGTCTACTACGCTGGGCGACAGAAGGCCGAGGCTGCAACGCCCCGGCTAGCGCCACCTGGATCATGTTGCTAGCAATGACTCCGGCTAACTCCCCGCTGAAATCTGAGGCGGGTGGGAGGCCACTGAGGGAAAGTTCTGCATCCTCCTGGTCAGAGTCCAGATGCGCGTCCACGTCTAGCACCGAGGCGCGGTGACTCGCCAAGCCAGACAGGCCTAGGCTAGGCAGCCCGATGCTTGTGTCGTCATCGTCGTCCATCAAAGTGGCGTCAGGGTTTATGGACGGGAAGTCTGGGAGGTCTTGAGCAAAAGACTCCTCGGCATCGCTGTGTCTATCCAGATCTAACACAAAAAAACAGAAAGTTAGAGGAGAGAAAGCAGAAGACAGGGAAGATATAATGAAGATAGCTGAGCGTACCTTCAGAGCCCTCTGTGAGTGGAGTCTGACCCCGTGACAGATTAAAGGTTCCATTGTCAGTGTAGGACACCTCAGCGTCAGAGTGCTCCGAATCAGTCAGTGCAAGTTCTTTAGCGGCAATCTCATCATCAAACTGGAGGAGAGAGGCAAAGAAGATGCTTTAATGCAATCAAGCAAAAAACACTTTAAATCAACTAATTCACTTTCAGTCTCTGCTTGCTCTAGATCTCAAACCTTTTCAAACATCAAAGAGCAAACTCATGAAACTATTTGCAAGGTTTTTGTTTTTTTTCTTTGATGCTCCTGACCTCAACAGGAAGTGGCTCTGGTATGCTACTGTATTCATCATGGCTGAAATAGATGAAGTAGCAGATACAAAAACAAATGTTTTTCTGTATACGTTCTCACCAGCTTTAATGTAAACAAAGTGACTTGAGCAGGTGCAAAGCACTTGTTACTACTCACAGGTAAGTCATTATAGTTTAACAGTATTACTGAGGAGGTTGAAGGGTTAACAGGCTTACTTTTGGGCAAAACGCAGCCAACTCTTCCTCACTGTCACTCGCTTCATCGGAGGCTGCACCACGTATCGACCTTCGCAGGACTGCAAAGGACAACAGACAGATAGTAACTAACTATTTCCGCTAAATTAATTCTCTGGTCACCACAGGTTGTAAAAAAGTATTTAAGAACAGTAAAATCATTTTTATTTATGTTGTGAATTAGATAACAGAACATCTGAAAGAAACAGACCATCTCAGTGGCTTGCAAATATCGCCATACCACGGGAACCTTTTCCCTATTTTGTCAAGTTATAACCACAAATTTCAACATATTTTATTGGATCTAGAGTCTGTGGCACAGCCAGATGTAGTGGAAATTCCCCATATTTTGCCAAAAGTCTTGTGTTACTTGCCTTTACATAAACATTCATGGCACCACATTATCCTTAAAAAGATTTTAAGATGTCATCGGCTCACTCTTTGCAGCTTTAGTATTGTTCTGGGGTATTTTTAAGACAAGACACTAATGTTGGGCGAGAAGCTTTGGCTCAGAGTCTCGTCTCTGTATCCTCCAAAAGGTATCCTCTTGGATATAGGTCAGGGCTCTGTCCAGTCAAATTGCTCTACACCAAACTTGCTTAAGTCCTCATGAACACTGCTTCATGAATTGACAGTCATGAAATTGTCCATTTTTTCTTGGTTTTACCAAAGCATTAAGAGTTCCTTTCACAGGAGCGAAGATGCCGAGCCCAACTGTTGAAACTGCTCTCTATAATCCATGCTTTGTCTTCTCTGCACCAAACTTAACACGGCTATGCAAGGCAGTTAGGCAAGTTTTGTTCTCCTGGCAACTGCCAAACACAGACTGATACACTGTCTTGGAGGCACGCCTACAGTTACACCTAAAATTGTTATTATTATTATTATTATATATAATTATTCATATATCTGGCATTTAAGTATCTTTAGACAGGGCATCATTTTACATTTTGAAGCAGTCCAGCCACAGTCCTGACTTGAATCTGATCGAGAACCATTAGAGGAAGCTACAGATGAGGGTGATAGCAATGAGGCCTTCCTATCTCAAAGACTTGGAGCTCATCAACATGCAAAATGCTAGTCTGAAGTTATAAGAAGAGCTTGGTTGCTTTGATGCCAAATCAGGAGATCCCATTCATTAGTCAGAAGGGTAATTATAATTGACATTTTTTAAATAAAATATAAATAACAGAACTTTTAGATCTGAATTTGCAAGGGCTAATAATAGTTTTGGGCTTAACTTTCGATTCTTGACTTCATAAAGCTGGAGCCATAGTTGGAACAGCTAAAATCAATGACTGGAAGAGGTAACCAAGTAGTTTTGGTAATATTGTGTATATTCCCTCATACAAGTTATTCAGGTGAATGCTGTGATTTATAAGCCCTGCCCCCTGGATCCCACAATCCCAGATGCATTCTCTGAAGGCACACAGCCTCTGATCTCAGTGAATTAATTTGTGCTTGATCTAGATATGAGAGAAGCTTTAATTCATTTTTATGTATTGTTGGCTGACAAATGTAGGCAAAACTAAAAATGGCTGGAAAATTTAGATACAACTTACACTGATTATCAATGGGCTTTGACATCATATATCCACGAACACTGAAGTCCAGTCGCTGCAGGAATGGCTCCAGCTTGACATACACGCACTGAAAAATCCGGTGAAAGGCAGCCAATGGGGTCAGGAGAGTTGCCAACACTACAGCGGGAGGGAAAAGATCACCAGTCATTACAGGAGGGAATATTTCTGTTAGGTCCGCGTGACGGGGGGGGGGGGGGAAATGTTCTCTTCAGGATTTAAATTTAGATCGGAACAGATCTGCTTTGCTGACAATCACATGTCTTAGTCTGCGTAAACCAACAAACTGCTGTAGATGGAGGGTGTTAAGATGCAGCAAACAAACTGCCGTAGATTGCTCCTCCCTGCTGAGCTGTGCAGCCTTCAGTACTTGAAGGTTAGCAGATTAGCCCACTCTTTGTCTGACCTCCTTAGCTTCCCGTTTTGAATGTCTTGTCCCAGCTTTAATCACCTCACCGAGTGGACCCTGGAATCACGGCCCCACAGATCTGATTTCATTACCCATGCATTTTTAATCACACTGGTCAGGCTACGGTTCCCTGTCAACGCGACCCTATAATAGCATGCCGTTTTATAGTCAGAGCTAGGTAAATTGCTGAGACTTACATGCAGAGTAGGAGAGCACTAATCCAGGAATGTAGTATCCAATCATAGCCAAACAGAAGAAAACTCCACAGATCAGAATGCAGAACTGTCACAGAAAAAACAGACACATATGGTTAAAGTTCAGAGGTCCTGCAAAACATTGACCCACTGAGCATTTATCAAGAGCTTAAAGAGTCTGGTTGGATTAATATTTTGCAGATTCATAAGATAATTAATCCAAATTTAGGTATTTCACATGGCTTTTAAAAGGGGCATATTCAGGAGGTAAAGCGTGTATTCATCAACTTATTTTAGGTGTTGTGTGTTATCCTCACATTGCCAGGGTTTTGTTGTTTATATTGCGCCATAGTGGATGTGAAAACCGATGCGCTGACCCAGGCCTCTGCTAAGTGGTGGCACAATTCAGGCACACTGAGGACGCCTGGCTGTACCAGACCCCAGCTGGAGAAACAGACAATGCTTTGAGATGAGAAATACTGTAATAAGAACTTATGCAAAAATGGATCAAAACAAACCTCTCATTTTCTGATTCTTCCAATTTTTGGACTGTGGAGAGAGAAAGAAAAAACATTCTTATGCAGCAGACAACAGTCTTACACAGTTAATTTCAACATAATCTAAGAATACAATAGATACAATATATTGTGACTGAAAACTTTGTGCAATCTGTAGACAAATTAAGTAAAAATGATTACTACAAATGATTAATTCCACACATATCTGGAATTATGAGTTCAAATTGTGCAAAAATATCTTCCACGCTAAAGCAAAGCCCAGCCCCTCTAATTTTTGGCCAGATCTTATTCCTCCAGGTATCAGCAAACACAAGCATAGCCAGGCCGATGGCCAGCAGGAACAGCAGCCGCAGTGACGTCAGTGCAAAGAACCTTGAGAGAAAAGCAGACACAAAATCCTGAACAGACAATTCATCATCAGAGAAGCCTGAACAGAGAAGATTACCTCACTTTGTGCACAATTGACTGGACCACAAATCCCTTAAGGAGCCCCTTTCTGAGACTTTGATTCAGAAGAATGAAAGAATAAAAATATATCTTTTCCCCAGACAAGATGGAGAAACACTGTATAACCAGAACACTATGTTTTAAGAGTCGTAAGAGCTCACCTGACCAGACAAGGACTGGGCACCATTTTTTTCCTAATAACAATCCTCCATGTCCTAGCTTCAAAGCCCAACCTCTACATCATATATGATGGATAGGTTTTGGTGTTGCCTTAAGTTGAGCACATTTGTAAATATCTGTGATGCTAAAATGTTCCACAGCAACATTCCTCTTGTTTAAACAGTTTTTAGTATTTACCCTTTTCGGCAGCGAGATAAAACATTGCTATTCACCGGAAGCAATAGCAGTCATAGAAATATGAGTGCTATATATTTCAAGAAAATTGGATACATTCTAAATTATTATTTGCATATGGGTGAAATGACTCTGATTATTCTAACAATTTGAAGTTACCAGTGAATGAAGATTGGTGTCTTTTGAATCAATTTTCCCCAAAATGTATTTATTATCAGAATCTGAGAACCCTACATCTGAAATTACCGTTCTGATGTTATTACTGTGAGTGTTTTAGCTTTAAACTAAGGAAAAGTGGTAGACTTGTTGATCTGAGGTAACATGTATTAATTCTGTATTTGCAGTGCATCGATTTCAGTTATTATTTTTAACTTGAACATATTCAATCACTAAAAAGCTGCAGACTGTGGATTTAAATTGCAATTCCAACAAGCAAACAGTTTTCTCCCCCCCACTGCCTGGGACCACAGTGATTAAAGTAAGCCTCTCAATGATGGTTTAATTTAAGAACTCAAAAACGTGTTGACCCAAACAGTGCTGCAGGGTTTTGCCAACCTGAAGATTACCTTGAAGAATTTGCTGACTGCTGGGATTTAAGTGAAAATACAAGCATGATCAACAAATTAACAGTAAATAAAAGTTACTGAGATAGACTGAAGCTGCAATGCACTACTGGGGTTTGTGCTGAAGCAATAGTAAAACTGAACATTAAGGCCTTGAAACGGTTAATGACCTAATCAAATAAAATCTGAATGGCTGAGCTTGAACAGCACTATGGCCAATCATGCTTTCTTTGTATGTAACACTACAGCGAGTTTTATAATTCAAGTATTATCAAGGTCATCAAGTTAACTAAAGAACATCTTCTAACTGAGTTATTCACAGGAAAATACAGTAGTTATATGCTCTTCAAATTTAAAGCCAGAAATTAGTAGGTTTCTGATTTTAAGTTATAAAAAGTGCACCTAAAAATGTTAAGATCATTTTTATGACCCAAGCTGTGGTGACCATAAATAGGAGCGGTACTCTGCCACATGCTCCAAATGACAGGTGAAACACTTTCACCGCCTGTTTGCAAGCAGGTTCTCGTGTCAGGAAATGAGTCTCTGCAAAACTATCACACACACACACACACACACACACACCAATGTGGAAGGATACACTCGTGCATATTTTCATATGAGATGGAAACCTACCAGAATACAACGTTGACAACAATGTAAAGGAGGACACTGTGAAAGGGTCTTTCCCACACTAGCACAGACTGAAGGTAGGTCAAAACGGGTTCGTAGGGTCCCAGCTTGGACAGAAAAGCCTCTCTGACAGCCCGCACATGACCGTCTCTTTCACTGGAGCACGACCGACTCCGCAGGCAGACACTAGACCCGTGCTCGGAGGAACAATCCCCCATGGAGGAATTTTCTGTAGCCCCAGTGTGCGCCATCTTAGAGTCTGCCGTTGACAAAAACCAGCCTGAAAAATAAAGACTAAATAAAGGAAAGTGGAAAAAAGGTAAACTGCTTGATGAGACACTACAGCGCCACGGAGCCTAGTCCGCTCACAACACTGACGCTAACGGTTAGGGCTAACAGCGAGAGAGGCCACCTGAAATATCATACTCACTGTTTAGAATTAGACTTCTTCTTATATTAAAAGTAATCATTATGTAAAAATCCACATTTGAAACATTTTATAAGACGGTGACACTTACTATTTAGTCATTTTCCCCCAGAAATGTAGCACTTCTCTTCAAAAATTGTCAATATGGCGTGTCTTGTTTTTCCGACTGCACAGTGGGCCAATCAGAATCCACAGAAACAATTGCGTCATGGTGCGTTCAGGTAAAATTGGATTATATTGTTTACGATGCCTTTCAGACAACTGAAGTCGACAGAATTACACATTTCAAAAATTTTATTGAAAAGGATCACAAGTTATATGAAGCATTACAACTTGTCTTTACATTGTTTACACGTCAACTCACAATTAAATCAAACTTTAATGTTCACTTTCAAAATAATAATAATTGTTAGTTCAATTCAAAACTGAATCTTTCTAAAATTGTTAATTTAATTCATCCTTGAAGTGAATTGAATTAATTAAAGAAATCAGCCTTGATCTTTTTTTTTTTCTTTAGCTCGTATATTTGGATAAGATGTCGATTTTCAAAAGGCTCCTTTTTGGAGCTTAAATTAAGCCACAATTGTTTTAGATTGTCAAAATGTTTAAGTAGAAGTATTAATTATCAATGTTCAATTTTCCATACATTTACCAAACGCTTACGTTCTCCATGTTCAGCATTACTAGTGGTAGGTGTCATGCATATGGACAGAGAGCAGCAAAAAGTAAGAAACATACTTAAAAAAAGAATTCATTTCATTATTTTCGGAAAAAATATGAGAGGAAGTGATATTAAAAAGAAGGAACGACTAAATAAGTGTCAAAAAATAAAGTCTAACACTACTTCCGGTGGACACCTTTTAAGAAAATTAACTTTTCTGCTGAACTTTTGCCATCTGCGGCACCTATCACTTTATTTAATAATTTACAGTCTTAAATCATTCGTTGGTTGTTTTCGGGAGATTTATTTGCCAGCTCAAAAGGTGGGAGCACGCAAGTAAACCCAGAGGCTTGCCTGCAACGTCATACTCAAAAGGTCCGCATCATTTAAATGTTGGCGCACCGAAAAGTTGGTGGCAAAAATTTTAATACAAATAAAAAAAATAAAAAGAATGCTTTCATCTCGGTTTGGTTAGGTGCGTAATAATCAAATAACTGCTTATATTTTCTATATTTGCTTGAGATTTCACTGTCAACAATAAGGATTAAAAAATTTCGAGTGATCTCAATCGTCTACACTTGTTTTGAGGTCACGCCTTCTTCCCTGTTGAACGGAAAAGGAGCGGACCCACTGCCAAAGCGGGAAGGAGCGGGCTGTTGATGGCAATTCAGTGTCGAATCTGAGAGAGAATTGCAGCTGTCGTTATTGTAAATTTAGCTAGCCTGTCTGCTGGCTAGCTAAAGAAAGAGCAACTGAAGATTGAACATGCCCCGGGAAATTATAACCCTTCAACTCGGACAGTGTGGAAATCAAAGTATGTAACGGAAAATAATAGCTAACTTGCTTCATCAACGCAAACTGTATTGCAGTCTTATCAGAGGCAAATTTTCTACATTTTTCGTTTGCTCGTCAAAACGAAAAAATGTTTGTACAGTATTCTAAACGGTAAAGGAAACTGAAGCTAAGTATGAATATACCTACTTTTGTGAAAATTTCGGTGTATTTAACGTTATTGCATCCTAGCTTAACGGCTAACGGATACTCAACTGAGATGAGTTAACGTTAGCTGCGCATGCTAAATAGATATCAGCTTATGTTGTTTTTTTCCCCTACTTGTAGTGATCTATTAAATGCATTTAACACTGTTTAATGCAAGACATTTATCCGTGTTTTCTCTTGTATTTTATAGTCGGCTTCGAGTTTTGGAAGCAGCTGTGTGCAGAGCATGGCATCAGTCCAGAGGGTATCGTGGAGGAGTTTGCAACTGAAGGGACGGACAGGAAGGACGTGTTCTTCTACCAGGTAACTACAAAACTTATTTCGGTGACTCTGTTTTTAATGTGAAACTCATTTTAAATAGAAAAATTTCACACGGGGTATATTTGTGCAGAAGAAAGTTAGTATGTATTGTCATTGATACAAAATATGTATTTTTTCCCACCTCAGGCAGCTGTAGATGATATTGTAATTATCAAATTGTTATTACCATTTTTTTTCACTAATTTGGGCTTGATTAGAATATTGGAGTCCATGGCAATTTACATTGCTCCTGTTCATAAGTAAAAGTAATTTCATTCGTCGATATTAGAAATGTCCTTAAGTAAAACAATGTTGCTGCGTCACGTCGAGTAGTAATGATACTTTTCCTATTGTTTTAGTCATTTCTTTCACGCCATTCATTCACACGTTTATTGTTTTGTTGCTGTGCAAGTACTGACTGAACATGACAAGTTCTCTTGATGTTTTAATTATGTGTTGAGAATATGTGTGCCCTGTTCAACCTGGTCATATTTGTGGCCCTCAAATGCACCACCACTATTTTCCAGTAGGTGGCATTCGTGTCATATAAAAAAAGGAGAACCCAGCAGAGCTGTCAAGAACACAGACTGTGTTGCATCTCGAAACTAATCCTGGTTGTTAATCAAACTCTTCAGGCTGATGACGAGCACTACATCCCCCGTGCTGTCCTCCTGGATCTGGAGCCCCGCGTGATCCATTCAATTCTCAACTCCCCATATGCAAACCTGTATAATCCAGAGAACATCTACCTGTCTGAGCATGGTGGAGGTGCAGGGAACAACTGGGCCAGTGGATACTCACAGGTCAGTTTTTGTGTAGAAATCACATCTATTTAAACTAATTTCATTAAATCATTTTTCACTTGATTTTTTTTTTTTTTTTCCCCCCCCAGGGCAAAAAAATCCAAGAAGACATCTTTGATATTATTGACCGAGAGGCAGACGGTAGCGACAGCCTGGAGGCAAGTCCAACACGTGTAACTTAGTGTCTTTGAGGCTGGGGTCACTCTGACTGACTGTGGTTGCATGGAAACTTAAGCACTGATTTTAAACATAAAGGCATACCTTTGTGTGGCGGTGCCACAACTGTATAGTCTGCTGACTAATTCAGACCATTCAAGAGCAGTGAGGCTGAGATCAGACATTAAGAAAACTGTCGGTTGCATGTTTTACAGTTAATGTGATGGATTAATTTCGTCTTAACATGTAAGAATAGCAACATGTAATGGATGGATGGATGTAAGAATAGCAACAGTTTAGACTAAGCTGTTGTGATTTGTGGGATGTTTTTATGTGGTCATTTTGTTGTCTCTGTAATCACTTTGAGTTTATTTGTGGTCATTTTCTGTCTCTCTGGGCTTGTTTATCCACTTTTGGTCCATTTTTCTCTCTTGTTGTTGTTTTGTAGCTTTACAAACTTTTTTTGTAGTGGTATTTGCAGCCCCTGACTCTTATAATTTTGATCATTTTAAGAGTGCTTCCCGTCTAAATTATTGTCATCGACTCAGCCTTTCTGTTGGGCATAGCGACATGGTCTACCTGACATTACTCAGGCAGATTGCTGCGCCTCAGCAGTCTTCCTGACGTAAGTGACTTGATGGAAACGGCATACTAAAATAGTGCCAGAGCCTGTCCTCTTAAAACCAGCTAAATCCCAGCCATCCCGCTCTATTATTCTTAGCCTCTTTATTTTTTTTGTGAACCCAATTCAGCTTCCAGCCTCTCATAAAATAACACTCGTATTTCCCCTCAGAGGTCTGCAATTTCTGTAACTCCTTTCCCATTATGAGCCCACATTATTATTTAGTGTGCGCACTCATGTGTGCACTGGGTAGGAACGTGGGCCGAGCTGCTGTTGGCATGTGTGTGTTAGCAGGGTGTGGTGTGCAGTGTGTTTGGTGATAGTAGTTGGGGCGAATGTTGAAGGCAGGTATTACAGGCCTGACTCGAGGGGGGGTTGGGTGGGGGGGAGGTCGAGGAGGAAGCCCATTTGCGAGGTGGGGCTCTGCTACCATTTATATAACTGCCTAGGAAGCGAGGCGTTTGCTCACCCACACACTTTTCTGTTCTGCACCACTGGAGTCAACTGTAGGTTTTTACACGCATGTGGTGCATGCTGCAGCTCGAGGGTGCTGGTAATGAGTAACGCTTTGTCTCTGCAGGGATTTGTCCTCTGTCACTCGATTGCCGGGGGAACCGGGTCGGGACTGGGTTCGTACCTGCTGGAAAGACTCAACGACAGGTCCATAAACAGTCCTCCGGCTTACTTGCTGCTACTTACTTTAGATTTGGCTTGGGATCTGGTGTGTGTGTAAATAAAATATTTCCTGCTCCACAGGTACCCAAAGAAGCTGGTACAGACCTACTCTGTTTTCCCAAACCAGGATGAGATGAGTGACGTGGTTGTTCAGCCGTACAACTCGCTGCTCACACTGAAGAGGCTTACCCAGAATGCAGACTGCGTGGTGAGCAGCGCTTGAGTGGGAATGCCGATTATTATCCCTTTCTTTCAAGATAAAATGTGCACTCAGGGCATTTCTTTCGTGGAAAGTTGTCTATTGTTTTGATTATTTCACTGTTACATTCTTGAGTAGTTTCTCCTGTTGGCTGTGATCCGGAATGTAGAAAGTCTTTTTAACAAGTTTGAAGATCAAACTGCTTAGTTACTTTTTAGAATCTGCAAAATGTTGAACTGCAAATTTACAAAAGAGTTGCATATTCAAAAATAATTTTAAAAAATGACAGAAATTAGTGTTCATACGAGTCGCACATCTTTAGCTTTCACAACCAGTTAATTATTGGCCAACTCAACTTTTGAATAAAGCAACCATTCTCTCAGTTTTCCACAAGCGCTACAGCCGTCTCTCTTTCAATGTTTGCAGTTCCTTTATCTAAAATAATCTGGGACTTTTCCAATTTCTTGCTCAGCAAACTAATAAACAGATTGCATTAGCAGTATTGTCTTGCAAGTGCAACTTATTAAATTTGACTTCTAAATATCTGATTGTATTAAGACACAGATGCACTGGCAGTCTAATGGAATTTCCTCTTTAATGCCTACTTCCTCCAGGGTCTTGCATAAGAACCTAATGTTGATAGGATTAGCCTGAGAGCTAATAGAATCTATCCCTAGAATTGGTCTCCCTGTTGCGTCCGTACAGTTTATTGCATATCTTCTACTTTCCTAACAATGACGCAGTGTGTGTGGCTTCTTCTTCTTCTCATTACTGCTGTACCTTCTCACTCCTAAAAGCATAGCAGTATATTGACTTGTGTCTTGACTTGCTCTCTGTCTCTATTTGTTTTCTAATTGCTCCGTCTTGTCCATCAGGTTGTTCTGGATAACACCGCTCTGAATCGCATTGCCACAGACAGGCTGCACATCCAGAACCCCTCCTTCTCCCAGATTAATCAGCTGGTGAGTAAGATGTCAGTTTCATTTGAGGTTCAGCTAATTGTCTCCAAGGGTGTTTTTGATCATCACAAAACATACAGAAACACGGCGGACTTGAAGAGACGCTCGACAACCACTAAGAAATCACAAACTTGTTTGGTTGGTTAGTTGGGCCTTAAATCTAATTGCTGCTTTCTTGGAACCGTCCCTGGCTTCATGGCAGGATATGTTGCCTGACTGGAAAACTTTTTTTTGTTTCATTTTTCTTAGGATACATGTTTAATTTCTTGTCAGAGCTTTGCATTGAGATGTCTCAACATTTTAGGTTTCCACAATCATGTCTGCGAGCACAACTACGCTACGCTACCCAGGCTACATGAACAACGACCTGATTGGTCTGATCGCTTCACTCATTCCCACGCCCCGTCTCCACTTCCTCATGACGGGCTACACACCACTGACCACTGACCAGTCGGTAAGTAGCTGATATTTCACTAGATGAAATGTACAGCACGAGACGTTAGGATTGAAAGCACTAACGGAGCCACGTCACAGGTTGCTAGTGTGAGGAAGACGACGGTGCTGGATGTGATGAGGAGACTGTTGCAACCTAAGAACGTGATGGTGTCCACTGGAAGAGAGAGACAGCCCAGTCACTGCCACATTGCTATCCTCAACATCATCCAGGGAGAAGTTGATCCCACGCAGGTATGCGAGCTGAAAACAAAAAATGTTATCATTTGTGGCATTTAAAAAAAACAAAAACAAACATTGTTTCTTTAGGTGCATAAAAGCCTCCAAAGGATCCGGGAGCGCAAACTTGCCAACTTCATTCCCTGGGGTCCGGCCAGCATCCAGGTGGCCTTGTCCAGAAGGTCTCCATACCTGGCCTCAGCTCACAGAGTGAGCGGGCTGATGATGGCCAACCACACCAGCATCTCTTCTGTAAGCACTCAGCACAGTCTTACCGTTTCCTACTGTGTAATTATGTGAAGATATTTGAAAATTCTCATAAGGATCTGTTTGTTTTAAATGTTTTTTTTTCCATCCCACTGGTTTAAAAACTGTTAAACTAAAAAATAAATAAATTAAAAAAAAAACGAAAAATTAAACGGAAAGGCAAAACAATTTGCCTTTCTGTAACCATCTGATTGATGTAATCTTAAGTTGCAACAACCACTACTCTTTGCTTCATTAATAAGCCAAAACTATTCCAACGAAGTCCTTATCAGATTTTCTTTCTCTTTAAAGAAGAGAATCAAAACGGAAAGTAGATGTAAAGAAATCTGATAAGGAACTTGAATCCTTCCTGGTTTTAATTATAGTTTTGCCCTCACTCTGTTGCTGTTCTAGCTCTTCGACCGAACGTGCAGGCAATATGACAAACTGCGAAAGCGCGAGGCCTTCCTGGAACAGTTCCGCAAAGAGGACATATTCAAGGACAACTTTGATGAGCTGGACAACTCTCGTGAGGTCGTCCAGCAGCTGGTGGACGAGTACACAGCAGCGACACGACCCGACTACATCTCCTGGGGCACACAAGAGCAGTGACCATTGTTCTGAATTTCTGCACCATAACTGGCTATAGCTGCTGTTCTGACAATTATTTATTAGCAGGTTATAGCATGTAATTATAAGTTAGGAGGCCGTGATTAATGTTAAGAACTTGTATTAACCAAAGTGTTTCCTGGATTGTTATATTTTGGAGATTCATAATCTTAGTTGATGTGACAGTTTTTCTCCTAATGAATAGTTAATTTCGAGTTATATTGCAAGTAATTACAGAAAGCATCAGTTACTGTTGTCTCTAAAACATTAGTTTCCTGTACTGCACCTGTATTTTGCCAATGTTAAACAACTTGCTGCCTTGTTTTTCTCTATTTTTATACAGTTCAGTAGTTTTTTTGTTTTTGGATTTCTAGAAGCGCCCACTACCTATTGGCTGCATAAGAGTGATGGCTAATGTAGGTTTCGCCATACCTCACCTTTCTTACTTCCACGGTGAATTGTACAATCCGTCTGCTGCTGATTCACAATGCTCAAGGTGTCACTGTTCATGACAAACAAGAATGTGGAGCTGTTCTGACTGGTGTCAAAATAACTTCAATTTAAACAGCTTTTGTCTTTTAAAGTAACAGTTTAACAAGCGTAAAGCCTCTAACATGTCTGTAAATAGGCTTCAAAGAATTGCTGGTTCCCTGAGTATTAAATGTATTGCTCCTTATTGCTGTTTGTTGGACCTGTAAGATTAATAAACATGTTTTCTATTACTGTACTTTTCTACCTTCTAAAGGCACAATTGGCTGTATGGAAACATTACTCTTCCTGTTGTCATCTTCAAAGTGATGTAACATTATTTCTCCTCTCACCTGGAGCACAGTGTACCAGCGCCTGCTCATGTAATTCAGCCAAGGATCATTAACTGCGGGGAACGCAATGGCACTTAGCAATGCTTGCTTTAGCTGGTATTGTTTTCACTCTGAACTTTTTAGGAGGAAACTTTAAGATGTACTGCTGGGGCCAGACGGCAGCATTTATCTACAAAAACATGGCTTATTACAAAAGTGTTTAAAGGGGGATATTATGTACTTTACAGGCACAGAGTGCCATTTTATAGTACCATCAAGAAACTGTTGCGTTCAGTTATAAAATTCTGCATATTTCAAGCACAACTTAAATTTGAAATTTGCCTTTCTGTAATTTCAAAACAAATTACTATCATGGCTGTGGCTCAATCAAGTAACTTATTGCCTTCAGTTATGAAATTGCTGCATACGTCAAACATAACTTAATAGAAATTTGACTTAGCAATTTGACCACTGTCTCTTTAAGAAGCTCCTACTCTTTATGACAACACCTTCGCAACAATGCTCCCGTTTTGCTGTTTACAACCATTCTTGACGGAAAGATAGTTTGTAAGATAAGCTCAGCAAACTCACAGTTCCACGAGGTGTTTGCCAATTGCTGCTGCCGCTAGTCTGAAGGAGCCGAGTGGGGAAGACATGGGGGAAGTTGGAGACTGGAGCTCCAAGGAAAAGCTTGTGGAAATGGGCAGCCCTTTGTAAGTATAATTGATAAGGCGGCCTCCAGTAGCTACCAGAAATAGTCAATATTTCCTCAAACATTCAAGAAGTGATCAATGAAACATTACTAGTATGTCTTTGAAGATGTTCTAACCATATACAAAGCTCAAAGTTGATTTTACAGAACATTTTCAAACATTTTACACAAATTCCTCCCCCAACCTCCTTTTAGGAAGTGAAGCACCATTGACAATAATGTAAAATGGGTATTTCTTTTATTAATTACAGTATTTATAGTTTTTATTGCACTCCCAAATTAGTTAAAAATAGTGCAATTAAATATACACATTACATAAAAAAGGTACCATGCAGCTTACAGACAAACTTAATACTAAGCAAGGACATCCGCAGTTTTTTTTTTTTTTTTTTCCTTTACATATATCTAGCTCGGAGCTGCCTGCAGCTGCAGTGGAAAAAGCTAAAGACCTGCTTCTGAACCAGGGGTAGCGCAATGACTTGTCAAGGCCTTTCGTGGTGTAGACACAAAAGTGTTCAAACTGGTTATATTTCTAGTGTAGCAGACATGAATTTAGGATTATCCTTACAAAAAAAAAATACAACAGGCTCTTGGAAGACAAACATATCTAAGGATGATTAGGGATTCGGTCTGCGTTTGTTGGATTTTTCTTCTAAAAGCTTATAAAAAAATATTAGTCTTTGGTCCAAGTTTGGCTTTTCAAGGAAAACTAGAAGAAAAACAGGAGCCAGAAAGAATTAACAGCAGAACCAATCAGACCTATGGTCCTGGTCACTTAGAGAAAACTTAATGTAAAGATAAGTCTGCATCTACATTTAAGACAAGTTAAAAAACAAAAAAAATCTGCATAAATAATACAAAAGCATCCGCATGAGAAAAGTCTTTTCTTGAATGCCGGGCGACATGTAGGGCACTGCATGGTAACGGTTGGCATGGCGAAAGCTTTGTGGTGTTCCTTCTTTTAAATAAACAAAGAAGCACCTGTTATCTTCAGCAGAAAAGTCCTGCAATGGGTCAGGTGTTAGGTGTTCTCCAAGTTTCATGTCCAGGACCACAGCCAAGACAAGCAGCTCAACAAGAAGGGAGGAAATCAGTGCATTTGGTGGCAATGTGTTAAAAACAGCTCGAAATATCCTTTGATTTCTTTATAAACCTGAATGCATCATGAATGAAATGTTTTTTATTTTTAATGTGATCAGATTGACACCCTGGCAGGAGGCTGTGCAGTTACTGCAGCCAGAGTGACTCAGCCGCAGAGCTCCAACATCTGCTTCCAGTTCCAAGTTCACATGGCCTCTCTGCATCAACAGTTCTAGGTAATGGAAGCCCAGCCGGGATCTTATGAAAACTGACTGATGAAGAGCAGGGGGCAGTCAGGGTGTGTGTGTGTGTGTCACTGAAAGTTCTCAATACTTTTCCAGCAGTGCACGAGGGACGTCTGCCTTCTAGGAAAGGCAAATCCAATATGGCACCCACAGCGCGAGAGAGCGAGGGGAGAGGGTAGTGTTTTCGCTCTGAGCTGGGGCTTTATGAGGGTAGCTCCACGGCTTATGATCACTGCAAGTCTTAATGTTTGCGGTGGTAGTAAGGCTCACGCCAACATCTCGCCAAGGAGGGTGCGGTACAGTTGGGGTTGGGTTTATTGCCGTTTAGAGTAGCAAAGATGGATGAATGGTGGGAAGAGCGGGTGGGAGGTGCAACACCTCATCAGTAACTGGCTTTTGTGCATTTCCAAGCATTCCCTTGCACCGTATCTCACGCTTTTCATTTTAAGAGCAGCTTCTTTAGCTGGAAGTCCCAAGGAAAGTTTGTTTTCATAGATGGGGACGGGAAACAGCCCTCTCTTTGTATTGGCTGCAGCACCGTTCCCAGTGGAGGAGGCCGAGGGTCTTCAGGACTAAGCCTGAACCTCCCCATGGGAAGGAGGACGGTGTGAGGGGGTGTGGGTAAGAGTTCCTCTTAAACGGGGTGAGAGGGCAGCTCCAGAAGCGTGGGGGTCGGTGTCGGGGCCAGGTGACGGAAGCCCACGTCTGTGCTTTCGGTGAAGGTTATGGTGTCTGCATCCTCTCCTTTACCTCGCTGGCGATGGATGGCACTGAAATAGGCGTTCATGAGCTGCATGATCTCAGTCAGCTGTGGTGAAAAGAGAAGAGAGAAACGGAGACAGAGAGAGGTCAAGCTGGTGGCAGCCTCAGTGTCTGGCACTGTCACAGGAGGGTGGAGACAGAATATGTCATGCAACTGATTGAAAAATGACCAGAAGCAGATGATGCAGATATTTAGCAATTATTGAGGACATGCAGTACACACCCCTTTATAGAAACATTGTGCAAATATATCATTAGTTTGACCAAGAGCTTTGCAAAAGTACTCATAACCCTTGAATTTGTCTGCATCTTGCCAATTTACAATCACAACCCTCAATGTGTTTTATTACGACATTTATGTTAGATAACCACGAAGTAGTGCCTAGTTATGGAGTAAAGTAAAAGTAGCTATTTTGAGTTTTTCTTTCCAAATAAAAATCTGAAGTGTGGCATGTATAACATAATCCCTCTAAATCTGATAACCCTAAAAAAAAAAAAAAAAAGTTCAATCAGAAGTCACCTAATTATTAACAGAACCCAGACGTGAAGGGCGTTGGAGGCTTTTTTTTTTGTTTTTGAGAACATTATTGAACTAAAAGCTCTATGAACAACAAGGAACACAGCAGACAGGTCAGGAAGAAACTTATGAAGAGGTTTGAAGCAGGACTAGGTGATTAAACAACACCTGAAGCTTTTAGTATCTCACACAGCACTGCTGGTTTACCAAGTGAAAGGTGGTTCTCAAACATATTAACCCAGGGGACCTGAATACAAATGGATGCCACAGTTTTCAGATTAAAAAAAAAAAAAAAAAAAAAATAGGTGTAAAATTCTACACTTCTAAAACTTAGGTTCATAAAAGAAGTCTTACTGAGCTGCACTCCAATTTGCCTGTGAGCCCAATAAATAAATAAAAGCCACTCTTGTGCCTCATGAGAGATCACAGAGGGATTTTTTGTTCCGTGTGGGAAGATGCAAGGAAGTCAGTGTAGTGAAAGGCAAGATTTGTTCTCGACGGGGGGGTGGAGGGGGTGTCTCTCTGGAAGAGCATCCACAGTTCTGAGAAATGTTTAGCCTAATATTTTAATCTAACCACAGCAATAAAGCACAGCCCCGACGGCATTTAATACCAGGAAGTTTAACTTGTGGTGGTCGCAACTGGTTAGACAGAGGCGGCAGGTTGTGTGCCCTCGATTCAGACTGAAATAACGAGGGTTTTTTAAGTTGGTCAAAGAGCTGGAAGGAAGACAGGGGGGGGTATGGTGAGAAGACAGTGTGCCTCTTCTCTTATACTGCAGGACGCAACTTGCTGATAAGGCTCCTTGTCTTTGTAAAGACTGCGATGGAGATGAGTAGAGTTTGTTACTCTGCGTTTGCAGACTCGGGGATGTGTGTGCCCCACCTTACCTTGCTGGTTTCAAATATTAGATCCCGATCGCCCGCTGTGATCTTGAAGGTGTTGCTGTCAGATACACCGTAAGAGCAGATCTGGCCGTAAGGAAAGGACTCCAGGGCCTCCGATTCTCCCTGCTTGTAGATGGACACAGATGTAGCAGCGACACCCAGCCACAGTTTCTGAGAGAAATTCCCTTTTGAACTCTGCAAAACACACAAAAAGAATATTAAAAATGAGAGAATGCAGCAATTCCAGATGGGGAAACCTCAAGCGACTCCCATCATAAATACTCACAATGTAAAAGTCCACTTCGTAGAGAGTGCATCCAAAGCCCGACCACTGGCGTGCAATTGTGAGGTAGGCAGCCATACTGTCCCTGCTACTGTGCCCAGCCAGACCCTTCCAACGCTCCAAGATGGCCGTCGTCACCGCTGCCGCCTCCTCCTTCAGGCGGCTGCGCAGGCGCTTGTCGTTCTCCATCTTTTGCTTGTGTGCAACCGTGGCCGAGTGGCTCCACAGCGTCCCGGCCAGGAGGCCTGTAGGGAACCGCTGCGTGGCGGGACAGTCCTGACCCGCCACCTGACAGGGGGGCGCCGCCTGCGGGGCCGAGAGCGACATGAGCACCCGCGTTTCAAGCATGTGGCCGGGGAAAAGCTCGTCCAGAGGCGGGAAGGGGGCGTGCGTGCTGAAGTCGCCCATGAGGGTCTGAAGCCTGAGGGCCGCCAAGGCAAGCAGGTCCTCCTCGCATGCTGGGAGCTGACCGCGCACCACCATCTCATGGCACTGCAGCGGAAAGACCAGGAGAGACGGAAGGACACGGCTGTTACTAATAACCTGAATCCAATCATTTTTTTGGCCCACCCTGTTTTATTGCGCCTTATAAATCTTTTATAGGAGTCCTCAGGAAAAAAAAAAAAAATGCTGTAATGAAACTACCTTTCGACCCTACTGCACTGCAACCAGCACTCTTAGTCATACTTTTTATGCTTTCTATGTTCTCTCCTGCAATCACTAACTGTGACTCAATATTGTCCTGGAAAATCATGAATAATCCAACGGAGTAGGAAGAACAACTCGCTGCAGGGCTATAAATCACAACTCACTACTGGTCACTTATTAAGGGGACAGCAGAAAGAGAAAATACCCTTTTGGTTTATTGCAACATCACCTGCTCGAAGAGGAATAAATACTCGATGCTGTCCACTGATATGCCGTCAGCGTCCAACAGGCAGTAGAGCTTAAAACACAGTTTCCACTGGGATTGAGACTCCGACTCTTTGGTGGTGAAGCTGCACAGAGGTCAGAGGAAAAGGAGCAGTTAATGCAACGCAGTTGTAAAGACAGCTTGTCTTTAGCCTATCCTCACACAATTTGAGAGTATTTGTTGTAGAAACAATAATCAAATTAATCTTTCCTAGTTTCTTTCTGCAACTACTTGCACTTGTCCTTTTTCCAAGCAGGCTGTCAGGTTTGGCCAGAAAGAACAGAAAAGGTCAGATGGACTTAAAGACACAAGCAAGAATGTAGCATCTAATTAAAAGAAAAAAAAAAATTATATATATACATCAAAAGAAAAAAAAGCCTAAAAGTAAATCCACCTTACTGAGCCCATTTCTCTCAGCCAGCCTTCAGAATGAGAAAGACGAGTCCATGCCAGTCAAGTAAGATAAGAGTGTGTTGACCTTCGTGCATCAGCAAACGGCTACAAAAATAACTCCTCACCTAAACGTCTAGATATTTACAGTCAGACTATTCAAGTTTGAAACAACTTGAACTGTGTCACCTACGCGCTGTGAGCAGGACGGTTAGAACATCTTGGCAGCTCACTGAACTGTCACGAAGAGTCATCTTGAAGTCACCCAACTTTCCATAACAACCATTAGACTCTCTCTGCAGGCCAACCAGTTAGACGAGAAAGAGGTGCGAATTAAAAGTGTCTTCTTTCCTAACATCAAAAATGTACACTGGAGCTGTGCACTGTTGTCAGATCAGACTAAAACACAACAAATACCCTGGGTGAAAAGATACATATGTGGGAAAGTACTTTACATCCACCGTTAAGCATGGTGGAGGATCTGTGATGCTGTGGGTCACTTCTACTTCCAAAAATCCAAGAAAAATCTTAAGTGCACCACATTATGAATAGTTTGATATACTATGAGAGTGAAAATAAGAATCTGGATAAGAATCCAAAGTAAAGAAATGCATCGCCAGAACCAAAGTCAGCGTCTTTTCTTTGCCATTTCAATTTGAGACCTAAATTGAGATTGGTCAAACATCTCTCTGTGCGCTCCAAGACTGTAAAATATTATAGTTCAAGTGCCGTCCTACCGGTAAAAGGGAGTTGCACAAACGGGAGTGGTGCCAGTAAATAATATTCCAGTGATCTTGTATTGCATTGTAATACACAGTCTGCCTCTGCATTAGAGGCATTCTTGGTGTCACAGATAGCTTTGATTTGCGACAGATTTTTGGCACTGTCTGCTTTTTAAAACGTGAAAACCACAAATCCCTTGTCATACCTGGTCAGGACGTCGGCGATCAGAGAGTTCCCGGCGACCGGCTGCTCCCACAGTGCATTCTGCTCATACAGTGCAAATGTATTTTTGCTGTCTTGAAGGCCCAGCTTCTCTTGCATCCTTCGAACCACCTGATGACAGGCAGGGGAGAAGACCGTTTGGGGGAAAAAAAGTTTGGGGTTGTTGAGGCTCTGAATCCAAGGCGTGTCTTTCACAGTTTAAACAAAAACACGTGCAAGAATCTGAAGAGCTTTAGCCATACAAGCTGAACACTGATAAATGCTCCCAAACCTCGTTGGCAGTGGTGTGAGAGCTGATGTAGAGCTGGCAGGAGCCGGGTCCAGGGTAGTGCACGGTGCACAGCATCTCCTGTCGGTTCATCAGCATCTGGATCTCCTCCCACGATGGCACACACTCACGGCATTTTGTTTTTTCCAAAGCCTCACTGATGAACGACGCGTAGTTATCCATCTCGGATTCAGGACTCTGGCTCTGAATTCTGCAGGAAGCAGGAAAAGGATGAGCGAATGAAAATATGTTGCCTCTGTGCACATGCAATATAAACTACAACTCATGATTTAGAAAGAGAGGATTTGTTAATCCTGTTGATGTTAGGCCCAATCTTTGAACTTTTTATTCTTCCACATCATCCCTTTGATTGAGCTTCATTCTTTACCTTTCCTCGGTCTGGAAATGTTAAACGTAAATGAGGCGAGGAATGAGAAATGTTCTCACTCGACCTGTTAAAGACTTAAAAGAGTCAATATCACCCAGTCCTTGAAATAAAAGCATAATGGAAAAGAAAACATGTTTGGCTTTGGACTTTGGGAATAGGAAGAGGTGTTCCCGCTCCTGTGAGCGGCAGTGACCTGCTGCTTCATCCCAGCGGACTGTCCAGGAGTGCTAGGTGAAGCTCAGTGCGCGTTTAATTATGAAGAGAAAAAAAATGAAAGAAAGAAAAAAGGAGGGGATGGGGAAGAGGTGCACAAATATCAAATGGAGCCTGAAGTCTGACACTCTTTGTGAGCAATAAAGGGCGTGAAATATGGTGTAATGGAGCTAATAGTTCAGCCCTGTGTAAACAGAGAGGGACGGGAAAGGAAGGAAACAATAATGCTCAAGCATTCATCTAAAAATCGAAACGCGCATACGACCGAAAAATCTAAGAAACCGATTGCCAGACACAGAGAAGCACACTCATTCACTCCAATGTCCTGCCATCTCATAACTGTATGGCCACAGGGTGGGATTTGTCCTGCTGAAACATAATCAGGAATGTTCCGCTGAGCCTCTGCGATCCTTCCTTTACTCTCCTCTCTTTGGCCCTTTCTGCTGCTTCCTGCTTTCTTGCCCCCCTCCTGCTCTGCTTTCTTTCTCCTGGCCTATTCCCTCTGACAGCAGACATTCCCCGGGGGTTTCTCAGGGCACCGGGGGAGAGGGGGAGGAGGAGGAGTGGTTTTTGGGCCCGGTGCCCAGCTCCAGACTCAGCTCCTGCCCAGCTGCAGCCTCGGCGCTGATCCGCAGAGAGAGAAAGTGCGTGAGAGCGACGGCAAGACATATCAAAACACAGAGCCAGCGAGTTCCACAGTGTTATTATAAATTGCCATTGCATGCAACTGTTCCATTAGCTAGAGGGCAATTCCCAGTGTAGAAACATAGATAGAAAACGTTGGCGGTTTGATGGCACGGTGTTGGAAAGTCTAGAGCAGGAGGCTCAGCGCTGCTAACAACTTGGATAAGCAGGCTTGACAGAGGGGCTAATTCAGACCTGCAAATCCAGCCCTCGAACACTGTATCTGTCCTCGGGAGCATGCTAACAATGTGGAGCATATCATGCTACTATATCTAAACTAGTGGTTAGGGATACTGGCGCCTGCTTTTTGTCCAACGTCTAGACTCAGCAGTCTCCCTGCCACTACTGGTTCATCTTCATCTCCCAGCTAAACCTGTTCTGCATCGCAAGCTCCTCCCTGTCACCAACAACCAACTCCTGGCCTGATGTTGCATTCAGTTTAACGCGGCTCAGTCCAATGTAAAATCTGACGACTGGACTCTGTTACTTCAAACTGCCAATGCCAAACGAAATGTTCCTTTGTTTTCCCCTTTTCTTCAAGAAAACAACCTTTGCACAAAGATGAGTCAGAGGTAGAAAAATAAATATTTAAAAGAATCCCTTATTGTCCGCTTGAAAATGCAACAATTAAAAGATGAAAGTTGGTTTCTGCAAAAACATGTTCTAGAAAAAAAAGGGTCCTGATGTCGGTCCTTGGTAAGGTTTAAAAAGTTTCAATTTAAAACTCTTAAAAGTATTTTTTTCAAATCCTTCTAATGACAGAAAAAGTGCCATTCTGGCCTCAGTTTTTTCCAGTTGCATGTGTCTTGGGTTGTTTTGGATGCCGGGGCTCTGAATGACGTTACGGTAGAGTTGAGACCGGAGCATTCAGAAAGGAAAACATTTCGTGCATTCAAACAAAATGAACATGTTCGCAAACACATATTTTACAGTATCATGTCTGCCACTAATTTAATAAAATACAAGTGCCAATAAATGCTGTAGCAATATTCTATATTTGTACAGCTGCTATGTTGGACGGAGGACTTGGAGATTGTTGGTGAGCTTCAAGTGTCCCAGTCAAAAATCAGAGGACTTCAGAGGAATTCTAACTAGAAACTCGTAAAATCTGAGTATAAACAGAATCGCTCACCATTGTCCAAACCCACGACACTCCACTGCTTTAAAGCCTCAGTTAGGAAGCTACAAGTCTGACTGGAGGCTTGCTAGAAGAGCAGATAGCCTGACTGGCAACTAATATCAACATGCTGTACTGTGTTAATACTAACACCTAAAACTATTAAATTTAGTGTGTTTATTTGAAATTGTAACATTGTTATGTATGCGATATTTTAGTTTTGATTATTTTGCATCAGGTACAACTTCTGCTCATCGGTTATCAGATCACACTCAAAATGCCAATGAGAATCTCATGCCAGTCCATGCATGTTCTTAATTTTCCAAATGTATGTAACAAAACGGCTTCTAATATATTCTAATAGAGTGAGCCTTTGAGTAGCTCTTACCTTTTGAGGTGGAACCTCAGGTATTTGAGCACGGTGGACCCCGGCAGAAAGGTGCAGCTCATGCAGGTGAGGAGCTGCCAGTAACGGAGATGCGCAGCAGTGTTCGGGGAAGGCGTGTGGCTGGTCTGCTTCACGAGCTGACAGTAGACCTCGTCACGGAGGGGCCGCAGGTCCAGGCAGGTCTGCAGCACACCCTGGATGATTGGAACCGGCTCCCGCGCCGACTCCAGCTGCTGCAGGCAGTTGAAGAGCTTCACCGCCTCCTCACGCACCGAGCCGTAGCCCTTCCCATTGTGGTCTGAAGAGATACGATTGCATGGTACAGATACTAAAATGAAACAGTAGTGATTGTCGTGTTTGACGAGTAAATCTTCAGGTACTCACATGTGTGCTCCAGATTGCCGTAAGGGAAAGGAAGCAGAGGAGCATAGAGGGGGCCCTGGGTGTATTTAAGAATGGTGTTATGTTGGTAGATGTGCTCCACCACCTCCGGGTTGAACTTATTCTCCTGTGTGCAAACAAACAAACAAACAAACAAAAAAATCGACCACTGTACAATATCATATTCATTCCGTGTTCGTGAGATCAGTCGGGAGGGCTGTCAGCATCTGTGATTTAAACGCATGCTTTCGTCCGTCTGAGGTGACCAAGGTTGATCTGACCAGGGTCACAATTCGGCTCTGGCAGCTTTCAAAAGCAACAGGAAGGTCAAGTGATGACCCAGCACAGCACACTTGCATGACTGACACGTTATACTTTATCCGCCGGTGTCAATGGGTTGACTGTGCGTGCATTTCTGTCTTTCACTGTGTATGTGGATAGATGCCTTCCAGCAGTACAGATGGCTTCCACGCTACTGCCCCCGAACACCTGTTGCTCATTAGTAACGTTGCAACGGCTCTGGCTCTCTCCTGACTCTGCAACTATTCCAATTCCTCCATTTTTTTTCTCTCTCTCTCTCTCTCTCTCTCTGTCTGTCTCTCTCTCTCTAGGTCTGCCTCACTGTGAAGCGAGTCAGCTCTACCCTTCTTAGTGTGGCAAATTTAACAGTCTTCCGTTTGTGCTGTGGGAATGAGATGCTGCTCTGTGGCGAAATCAGCAACTCAGCTGTTTTTCACAGGAAATGAAGATAATAATGATAGAGTTAGATCTAGAAAGTCGCACTTTTTAACTAAGAATGTAAGAAAACACACTTGAGTCTTGCAAAAGTTAGGCTAAATGCAGCAAAAATAACTTTACACATGACACATTACAGCCACAAAATTCAAAGTATTCTATCGGAACTGGGCGAGAAGCTTTTGGAAAACATTTAAAAGCACATGCATCGTTTTCGTTCCACTTCACAACTATAGACAACTTTGTGTCGATCCAACACATGCAGCTTCAATAAAACACATCTAAGTTTCTGAGTGAAATGTGAAGAAGTGTCATATATGTACTGGAAGGTTTATTGTAAACAAATTTGGGGCTAATAAGTGATCGTCATGGTTTGAAACCAGTTTGGAAAAATACTCAACAACATCTATCACAGACAAACACAAACCTAAGTCACTTCAAAGCTGCCAGTACTTTTAAGGAAAATGCTGATTGCTCCAACATACACAAATAAAGCTCTGGCAAAGTTTTTTGGATTCTTTCATTGTCCGAAAAGTAATTCAGACTTTCCATGATCAAAAGCGAATGTTTTTTAAGTGAACTTTCAAAATGGTGTTGATTATCTCGATTCTTTTAGTCCAATTGCACATTTTTTTCCTTTGCTGCGTTGGTTATGCTTCAAACCTTTTTCTAATTTAAATTTTTCTCGTTTTTCACTCACGCTCTGCTTTCAATCTGCTAAACAGACGAAGGAAGAGACCTTTAAAAAGCAGGTTTCTTCTTTTCTTCCAAGTGTGAGCTCGGCCCCCTCTAGCTGAACACACAGTGATAGACACGGGCAAGTAGATTAACCACTTTCTTGAAGATTAGAGAGTCTCGTTGAGAGATTACGGACACAGGAGGCCAAGCAAAGGGCTGCTTATCTGGACCCAAAGCTTCTTGCCTTGCCCTGTTCCACCTCCTTTGCCAAAACCTGCCCCTTTTCTAGCCCCCAAGGATGGGCTGATGCAATAAAAGTTCCCTTTCTGCCAAATGAGATTCCAACACACACTATTCTCTTTCAACTCCTCTCAAATTGTATATAAAATACACTACATGCTTGGGAAAGTTATATTTAAATACCTGGAAATACCTTTATCGTTATGTTTGTGTATGCCGTCATCGTTTGATTACATGAAGAGTTTATTGAAAAGGGAAAAATAAGGGTCTAGAGTAAACTTTGGATTCCCAGAATGATGTGGCCGTGTGGTTTCCATGATAACAAAGCGGCTTGAATAATGAGCAGTCCGATGGCTGTTTGTGTTTGGTGGCTCTTATCACAAGTAGTTGGCAGGAATTGTGTGCATGCTTATGTATGTTTATCATGTGGCTCACCTCGATGTCTCGAATCAAAAGTTGTGTCGGCGTTTCCACTGGAGATTTGGTATCGATGATTTTTTGGATGGCGCAGGCCCAGTGCACTGCTTCATTGAAATGCTTGGTGTACAGCCTGTAGCAGTGCTTCCGTCCATAAACAGTAATGCTCCAGTAACCTGAAAACAACATGAGAAAGAAATTACACAAGTCTAACCTGAACCTGATCTTTGAGTGTAATTTAAGTTAAAAGGAAGTAGTCATGCACGGAAACATCTAGACTTTCTCTTACTCTCTTCAACTTCCTCTCACGGATTCACTGAGGATCAAAGGTCAGGCCAAGCAAAACCTCAAGCCACACCAAAACCAAACAAGAACAGTTTTTCTGCAGTAAATCTGGCCTTAGAGAAAAAAAAATGCAAAATCAATCTAAAAAAAAAAAAGAAGAAGAAGAACCTGCTTCCTGGTTTCTCAAAGGAAATATTAGATATAGCCTTTTACGCTAACAGCAGCTACATGGCTATTACGTGACTAAGCTTAGCTTCTAGATAAAGATACAAGCCACAAATTAAGCAAAGATAATCTTAAGTAAAGCTTTCTTGCAACTGCTTATTGACAAATTTCTCAGTGACTTACAGGAAACACAAAAGTATTAAAGTAGTTTTTGTGACACAGCCACTGTTGAAAGTATACTTCTGTACAAAAAAGTCCCTGGTGCAATGATTTAGCAAGAAACATGTTTTGGCTTGGATTTAAAGAACAAGTCAAGATGTTTCAAGTGGTTTTGGTTAAGTCAGCAGGACATAATCTCCTCCACTGAAGAACATCCAGGCAGACAGAGAGACTATGACAGTGACAAGAACAGGGTCATCCCAGTGTCACACAACAAAGAGTTGTCTTCTGAAATCTTTCATTCTTTTGTTTCGGTAATCTAAAAAAGGGAAATGGTGGACGGAGGCTTCCAATTCAGCCTTGAGTCATGTTTTTGGAAGAAAGTACTACTGGGATTTCCCAAAAGTACGTGTATGTGTCACAGTAGGGAAGGAAAAGGGCTCTAAAGACACATCTTTGAAGACAATACAAGGGAAAACTCCATCTAATGATTCCCGGTAAAGACTTGAAGCATGTCCGGCTTTACATACATTCTCGGAAACCACGCAAGACTGTTTCTGCCCATTTCTGTGCACTTTCTGAGCATAAACATACATTTCCTGAGCTCACCTGCTTCTTTGTAGGTTTGCTTGTCTGGCCAAATGACAGAGCAGAGACTGGTGAGGACCAGCGTGCCCAGTCTCCGAGCGCCTTTCTCTGGCCCGGTGTAGTAGTCGAGGGAATCCTGGCTCAGCACAAACCAGTACCGACGGTGCTTTATCCAGCTGCCACCAACCTCCCGTAAAAGCCAACCTTTTTTTTTTTTTTAAACAAAAAATAAACACCAGCATTATTTGACAAATTCAAAACAAATGAAAAAAGAAATCAACAAAACAATTAGAAGATTTGCTTACAGAATCAACAGTACTTGTTTGGGTTCAAGTTGTAGGTTTATATTTAATTCCCACACAAGAAACAGAGCACATTTACAAAAATAAGACACACACAAATATCGACAAAGATCTTATTACTTTCACTGAAGCAGCTTTAACTTCATTAAATTTCCATAAATTCTAACTTGTTTGGGTAAAAACTGGACCGTGGTTCTCAAACCAAAGTATAACTTCAACAAGTACCATATTGGCCGTTCTGGAAGTCTATTGGTGGGAAACAAAACTTTTGCACTTTGAACTCAAACTTTGTGGGATTTTTATACTTTCTTTTATGATAGTTATAGCTTACAATTAAAATCTTAAAACTCAGTTTCTCAGAAAATTTGATGAAATATACAACAGTTTAAGTCAGAAATGTTATGTTATTGGCAACACAATCATGAGAAAGACTGCTGATACAAAGTGCTTTATGCAGGCATTTTAATGGAAAATTGAGTGGAAGAAAAAAAGAAAAAGGGCAACAAAAAACAGGTGTAACCACAGACATGATACACAGTTTGCAATTAATCTATTGAGTTTTACTTGTTGGAATGAACTGCTGAAATAAATTAAAGGAGAATGCACATCTAGAGTGCTTTAGTGCATCTCATGAATTGACACATTAATTGGCAATTGAAGTGCACTTAGATAGAATACTGTATTAGTCTCCAGTCTTGAGGAATTTCATCAGGAGCTTCAGCTGTCCTCAATGCAACAAGTTTGAGAACATATCTTGGAGAGTGAAACGCTGACGAGGGGCAGACGATTTGATAGAAAATAGCACAATCACATTCAACGCATCTGATGTGCATCGTGTTCAACTTTTCAATGATATCCCAACCGAATAAGATGCATCCTGTATGGTGTATGCATCCTGTATGGTGTGGCGACACTTGGAAAGTGTAGTTACCGTTATAAAATGTTTCAGAACCACTGCACAAGTGGACGAAAATGCAAGCAGCTAATAGAACAGAGAGTAGTTGTTGCATGCAACCAACATAATTACCACTTTTGAGGCGGACAGAGTGAGAAGGAGAGAGTGTTACTAGAACACAGTGACAGAGAGGGAGACAAAGAGACTACAGCAGTCATGCTTGTAGACATGCCTTCTGTACTCGCCAGGCCCGTCTCTACAATGCAATACTGTTTTACTCCCAAAGCGCTGAGGGTTGGTTAAGACTGCAGCAAAACAGAACCACTGTTCCCAAACAGTGAACTTCTCCTCCCTTCGGCTATGTGTGCAAATCGTTCTTAATAAGTATTTAATCTGAGAACAGATAAATAAGTAAGTCTGGCAGAGCCCAATTCAAACTCTGCCTGTAGACAAACAGAAGTAGGCTGACCAGTTCTGGTAGCGGTTATGCTGTTGATCAAAGTTTATATGGAGGGCGACGGCTCTCCAGTGAGAGCACGGAGAGCCGTCGTAAGCCGCCCGGTGCAGGTCTAGGCGGTGTTTAGGAATGGCAGAGGAACAAATACATGACGGCTTCATGCGAGAGCACATGGCTCATTCAGCCCGTCTTGGGAATGCTTTTAAAAGGGACAATTAGGAAATAGACTTTCAGCCTCGAACCCTGTGAAAACTAATGACGCCACGATCAGCATCACGGCTTCCTCTGTGGTTAGCAAGCTGTGTGCCACCTGTCAGCCAGTGTTTATTTCGCCGGCATCTTTCTTCCTTCTGTACTTGCTCTCTTCCTATTTCCTTTCATCTTCTCCATTTCCCCTCTCTCCCAACTCTGAACCTTGATCCAGAGTTTTCCCAGGCAATACAAAGGTCCCACTGCTTTGGTGCTGCTCAGAAATAAAAATCTATTGACGGGTATACCTAGATTCCCGTTTAAGGATACCTCCGTATACGAAATGAGTGTATTTTGTATCTGTGTTAAAGCACCACAAATAGCTTAGGTAAAAAAAAAAAAAAAAAAAAAAATCTATTTTACACAGATGAAATCCAAATCAAATCCTAGCAGGAAATAAATAAAAATCATGAACTACAGCTGGGTTGTAGTTTACCAACGGACTGGATGTGGAACGGTGGAGACAGACAAGCTGTCTGGGCAAGAGCCAAGGAGAGAGGGGTACAACTGCCTTGCTGAGACCCCCTGCCCCCCTCTCCCGTCACAGAGACAGGATGTCCCACAGATGCAGTGCTTTTTGGCAACTTTAACCAGTGTGATTAGAAAAAAAAGCAGAGAAAGGAAAAGACAGAAAGGGCAGAAGAGTCCCCAGACCCCCTGTGTATAACCCTCTCAGGCTCTTCCATCTGGATCCCATCTCTGTAGCCTGCTAATGTTTCCCCTGAGGGCCACGGCTCGCCCTTAATTTGTTTCATTTGTGACCCCTGACCTCTCAGTGCCCTGCCCCCTCAAACATAGATTGAGAAAACAATCTCTCTCTGTGTATTTCCATTTTTTTCCCCCTCCAAACCTCCTACTGCTTCCAGAATACTGGATTTTTGTTCCACGAATTTAACAACGCATAATGTTACTGTAAAAAACAGTCATGCATTCAAATTGGTTTGACTAAGATATTCATTGGAATACGTTACAGGGGAAACATCTATGCCAGTTTTTTGGCACTTTATTAAACTTGGGAAACATTTTGCTTTTAAAAAATAAAATTAGAGGAAAAACTTCTGACTTGCCAACAAACAGCTGAAATAAATTCCTACTATTGACCAACAATAATGTTTTTTTTTGTTTGTTTTTGTTTTTTTTTAATGAAATTTGTAAGTGGCAAGACAAACTTTACATTTGTGCAAAATATGCTCACATAACTTTTTTCTTCTTTTGGATCAGACACATCCAGACTGCTAAGCTGCAGTTTACTGGAGCATGCAAAGCCATGCATCATGTGAGGAGTAATTTTAACCATAAATCAACAAAGGTATGTCAATAAACCAATGTCAACATCTCTTTCTGTCACCACTCCATGGGTTTTACAATTTATCCTCACACCATCAGTCTATATCTGCATTGGCAGTGCCCTATTTTAGATACTGGGGCAATATTCGCCCCACGTAGCCTCAGGATGTCTAGATGGGAAAAAAAAGAAGGCATAAACATGTACAGGAAGAGAAATGCACTAATGGAGGCCTTCTTCAAAATGAGCAGAATTATCAAACACCCTCAGGTGTCCCTCAGTGAAAATGTGTTTGCCGGTGCAGTCTAGTGATTTCTGATCAAGATTGCTATAGTGCAATGGTTGGAATTTCAAAAAAATGACAGAGGGAAAGGAACCTACTTCACCTCGCAAAAGTATTCAAACTTTTCTTATTTTATTAATTTATTTCAATTTAAAACTGCAAGCTGCAACGTATTAGGATGGGGTTTTGCATGCAAGGTAGTGAATTATCGTGAAGTGAAAGAGGAAGGAATGCAAGATAATCTCCATAAAACAGTGTTGACACAGATCTAGACTTTGCCGAGGTTATTTAATGACAAACTGTGCTTTAATCTAAATTATTCCCTTGTAGCTCTGTTTGGCTGTATCTGGTTTAAATCCTTATGCATCCCGTAACAATTATTTTCATCATCGTCTCCCTTGTCCCAAAGCGTGAAGCTGCCACTACCACAGTCACCATGGTGGTAAAATTTAGGTCAAAATTTAAGGGTGTTTTTACACCTGATAGTCTGATAGATTCGGTTTGCTTGAGTCTATTGCAAAATTGCAATGTTTGTCACATTATCAGGTTTGCGGTTTGCTTTCATGTTGCACTCTGCCAAACAAACCAAACCCTTTGAAAAATATTTTCACTGCTTCCTGCTTTCGAAGTGGTGTGGTCTCCTGTCCAGTTGGCATCCACGTGCGAATTTGAACCATGCTGGAGTTCAATTAAATTGAACCAAGACCAAAGTTTTTAGGCAGACCAGAGTTCCTACCGCCTCAAACGAACCAGACTTGCTAAGCAAACAGTTTGATTGAAGGGGACTAAACAGGGTTGATGTGAATGCATGCACCCTAATTCTCCATTTACTAATTAGGGAACTTCTGAAAGCAAATGGCTATAAGTGATTTTATGCAAGGTGTGTAAGAAAAAAGGGGGCATGATTCATATACAAATCTTCTAGATACGAAAAAGTTGCATTGTTTTCCTTCGTCTTCACAGCTAATGGTTCAATTAAACACAATGACGTTTGCATCTCCAAGGTGACACAATGTCTAAAAGTTCAAGGGGCGTGCATACTTTTACAAGGAAATGTTTTAAAGAAAACCCAACAGTGAGAAATGAAGGGTGCGTAAAGAGGAGGGCAAGTCGAAGATGCATGGCAACTGTAGTCAGAATTAGGCAATCTGCTTGTGTCACTATTCCAAACAGGACACAACATATCCAAGCAACAACATTTTACTGCTCCCTCTCAGCAGAGGTAAAAGAGAAAACATATTTGTACAGGAATATCTCATGAGATCATTAATCAAAAGTGGTAGACATGAAGACAAGACCAACTGATGCCAGTAGTTCTCATAACATGAACACAGGAAGAGAGGCAAAGACAGACAGTTTGGATCATGAAACACCTTCTACAGTAAAGTACAAGAAAAATCCTAACCTGGCACATTTAGGTGTTTCTACTATTTAGGGTTGCAGGTTTTTTATCTTGTAAAATGTAAAAATGAAATATGTGATTTAGTTCATCAAAACATCCAGGAGTTTTTTTCTGAAGTTTCGTCCGTCAGGAATTCAGTTAGCATCAACGTGATACAAAGAAGATATGTAAGAGATTTGATTATGAAATCACTTGAACACATTGTGTATTTCACAACTGAATTCACTGATGATGATTAAAGAGTAAAGTAATAACTTCAGACTCACCTTTTACTATCAGATCTGGCTCTTCATCCACCCCCATCCCATACTCCTCATTGGTCGGTTTCTTCATTTTTACAGGTGACTGAGAGACAGTGTGCCTGTGCAGAAGAGCAGAAACAAAATGTAAATAACCCAGCTTCCCTCTCAACTCAAGCCTTCCTCTAAAACTGGCCGGCTACTGTAACTGGCTCAGAGACGCACTGCTGGCCGTGAGACCCAACTTCCAATCACCATGCCACTCTCTGCCAACTCAAAAGCCTGTCACATACTCTTAAGTGGAGAAGGTCAGACAGGGGGGATTGAAAGAAGTGCCACAAATATCCGGTGTCTCGTCTTTTCCCTTCTCATCCTCTCTCTTTCCCCCCCATTCCCCCCCCCACCACCACTCTCAGCACGCAATCCTGCGAACGCACATTGATGCACGGCAAGCCACTGTGGACAGCTCGAGTCTCTTTTATCACTTTGGCTGGCGAGCCAAACAGGCGACTGAAAATAAACGTGACAGGGCGACGCCGGGCTGACTCCCAGCCAGCCAGCTTGCGCCGGTCAGAGGAAGGCAAAAGGGTCAAGGGGTCACATCTTGGATAGTTAAAAGCATAAAGATCAAAAACATCTGTAAATCTGCTGAACGGCTGCTCCTTCTCTTGCTGATCTTCCAACCATCAAGCAGCTACCATAGATAGATTTTAACTTTAGCATCTGGTCTGGAATTGGCTGGTGAAAAGTTCATAAAAGTTCTAAAGTACATTTTCCAGATTTTTACTTGCAGTTTTGATGACTGTGTGGAAATTTGAGGACAAAATCTTTGCAAAGTTAGGTTTCATTATCAGTTTTGTCATAAACCAAGAAATGAGACATAGCAGGAACAAGCTTTTAATACAGCAGTGTGGTAGTTTTTGTTGTGTTTTGTTCCCGCCCCCCCCAATGACATCTCTAATACACGGAAAAACTTTAACTGGATTGTCATAGATTAAAATATACATCCTTCATATGAGAGTTAACCTTAAATTTCATGGAAGTCCACAACTGGAATTTCCGTACTTTGTGTGGCATCTCAACTGAACACATTTCAAGAAGCTTGGGTCCAGATACAAACTCAGACATAAAATGGCCTTGAGGTCAAAAATGCAGTGGCATGACTCTTTTCTGGTTTTTTATTGAGTGTATGTCTGGTTGTTGGTGACAAAAACCAAAATGATCAGTGAGTTAGACAGGAACGAGCACTTTTTTCGTGGTAAACTAAAGACAAACGTCCACATTTAAATATAAAAGCAGGAAAAAAGTTTCAGGATTTTGTAGAAAATCTGTATAAATTCCATAGTTTTCAAGACTGAATAGGAACCTTGTAGTTACGTAAGAATAAGGCCAGTTTTCAGTCTATTAGACTGCTGAGAGGTTTTATCTCTCTTCGTTTATTTATCTAATAAGTTGTTTATTTTCTCCATTTCCTGGGCCGAAATGTGAGGTTCAAGACTTCCTGTCCTCCTCCCCCTCTGACCGCCTCCTGGGATTACTGACGAGACAAATAAATTGGGCCCTGCTTCCCAGAGTTATTGGCCTCCAGTCACCCAAGCCTTCATCAGCTGATTTATGTGACTATCGATCAGATAAGTGCAGAGGGTTCCTCCACACGGAAGGCGGTGGTAATCAATAAATCCCAATATTGCCTTATCTGCTTAGACTCATCTTACTGAAGACTGCTGAAGTCATTTCTCAGATGATTCCCAAAGATGTCTCTTTATAATGTTTAATTTGCAGATGGTTGTTCCAGTACAGAGACTAATGTTCAGATGATAAAACGTGTAGAGCCACAAAATGTTCCATAATACGGGTGGGGGGGGAAATCTATATTATTCATGACACAAAAGCAGAACCGAGAGCGATTCGGGGCTTAGTCACCTCAGGTCATATGGTATCACTACACCAGTTTCTTTGATGCAGTGGTGAACTGCTGGGTATGCTTAAATGCATTAAAATAAACACTGAAATGTGACGACATCTCTTATTTTGGGTTGTTTATGAGCCCTGTTGCATAGCAGAGACAGCCAGACAGCTCAAACTGGATGCAGACAGTATGTATAGAAACACTCCCTGAGGGGAGTTTGTGGTCTGGCATTCAAAGTGCCCATGTTGAAGCTGAATCTCTTGACTGGTGTTTGCTACTGTTACAATGCCAAAATAGCAATTTAGCACACACAAATAAACTAATTTACTGAGGAGAAGCCTCTGGAGATGCATCATCACTAGAGTGCCAGAAGCTTTTGAGATATCAAGTAACTAATGAAGGGTGAGTTCAAAGAAGGTAACGCCTAAATGACTCTCATGCTAGAGTTTCAAGCAGAAATAAGTAACGTAAAGTAGCGAGAAATGAACAGATTAATCCGCACCAATCTGTGATGGTGAAAAAGAAGCTAACCAAAACAGAAAAGCTAGTCCTGTCTATAACTTACAACCCTCACCTTCTTTATGATAAAGACATCTGGACTATTTCGGGAAATAAGGATTTTTCTAAATATTTTACCTGGATGTAAGCAAGTTCATCTTTCTAAGTCAAATTTGCTTTTCCTTATGGAAATATTGAGGGATAAAACAGGAAAATAATGAGGGGTTGTGGGAAGGATATAGGAGAGAAAAAAAAAACACTTCATCAAGTCCCAGTTTCAACCGTTAACAGGACAACATGTTTGGCTTTTAAACTGAGTGCTGCTTGTTAGTCTGCCTTAGTATTGTATCCAAAAAACAAAAAAAAAAGTCAAGGCTAATGTCCAATAACCTTTACGGAGACTGCTTGTTAATGTGGAAAATCAGCTAAGTACCACAAATTGCTGTTTTTGTTGTCAGCATCACTTAGCAGACAGGAGTCATTCAATGTTATTTTAAGATAAACTCATTTGTGACTGTTTCCTTACAAAATACACTGAAAAAGAGACAGAAATAACATTCAAACATTTTAAAAAGAAATGAAGTTGCATTGGCCATCGGTACAATGATGAAAATCAGATAACTCTTTAAAGGTGTAGTTTTTCTAGGTGCTGCTTTCACAAACCTAGCAACAAAAGTTCGTAAATGGGTTTTGTGAGCGTAATCAACATCAGTGAAAAGGTTTTTGCAGATTTCTTTTTTGATCATGCATGTTTCAAACAAATTTTACAAACACAGAATTTAGTTTTCATGTGATGATTTCATCAATTGGATATAAAAGCTATTCAAATCAAATTAGTCCTATGTGGGATTAGAGTGCTTATAATTGCCCCACTTGTCACCAAGGCAAAATAATTGAGAAACTAAGATAATGACATCTGTCAGTCTTGAAAGGGTCACAAAGACATTTCTAAGGCATTGAGACGCCAGCCAGAGAGAGTCAATATCCACAAATGGAGAAACTATTAAGCAGTGGTAAACCCTATATGAAGTGGTAGGTCTACCAAAATTGCCATAGGAACAGACTGATTACTCACCCAGGAAGTCACAAAAGAAACCAGAACAATATCTAAAGCACTGCAAAGCCTCACTTACCTCCGTTATAGTCACTATTAAAGATTCAATTAAACCAAACCAAACAAAAACTCCATCCATGGGAGGGGAGAGAACCGCATGGATGGAGTGGTTATTATTATTCAACATTCTTGAAGTCTTTATTCAAGACTATTGAATCTTAAATAAAGATTCAGTAATCTTTACTCAGGATTACTGAGTAAAGATTCAATTGCAACAAACCAAACAAAAACTACATCCATGGGAGACAGCCACGGTGGAAACCACTGCCGAGCAGAGAGAACAGTTTTACAATTATCAGAAATAATAACAGTGGGAATATTTTCCCACTGTTTTGGGAAAATATTCTGTGCTCTTATGACTAAAGCGGTACTATTTGGGAGGTGTACTTCTGATTACATCTGTTGATAACATTAAAAACAAAAGTATTTCAGAAAAAAATACAATACCCACAGTCAAAAATGGTGGCGGTAACGTGATGGTTTGTGACTGCTTCACCAAAGTGATAGACGCCATGTTAAAACAAAGAAGGGCCAAAATCCCTCCACAACATACAAACAGTTGTGGTCATGATGGGCGATACAGCCATGAGGTTTATGAGGCAATTACTATTTCACATTGCTCCAGGTTTGTCTGAATAGCTTTTTGACATCCTGAAGCCTAAAGCTGCAGTAACCTTAATAAACAATATGTTTGTAAAATATCTGTTAAACATGTGACCGATAATCTGAGACATATAATCTGTAAAAAAAAAAAAAAAAAAAAAAAAAAAAAAAAACACCCCCAGAATATAAAAAACAATGGTCATCTGCAGAAATACGCCACTCCCAGTCAAAAACAACCAATCAGGAGAAGGAGGATGGTCTTAATGTTGTCAATCACTCGCATGTATGTGTTGTTCACTTCCACTTGCTTTCTGCTATGCTACAGCTGGTTCACCAGACCAGAGCAAGCTATGAATGCTTAGACTAGTTAGCATGGCTACTAGTGGGGGATAAACAGTTTTCCTATAAGTAAGTTAATATGACATTGGGATATTGAGCACCGCATACATGAGCCTGATTGACAGAGCTAAGACCCTGATCCTGGCTCTGACTGGTTGCTTCTGACTGGGCATGATGCATTTCTGCAGATGGCTGCAGGACCACAGGGAAAAGGCAGAGGAGCTAGCTTTTTTCACAAATTATCTGCCTCATGTTATATTGTCTGGAAAAACAATTTTGTTGAAAAGTTACATACCGTAGTATATAAATAAATCAAATAAGACTCTTTCTATCCCCATCGCATCTTATTCTGATATTAAAGTTTGTTTCAGCATCTGAAAAATAAAAGTGTGAAAGATGCAAAGCAGAAAAAAATCTGTAAGGGAGCAAATACTTTTCACAGCACTATACAGCATGTAATAAAAAACAGTCCTAAAGCTTAGAGCGAGCATTTGAGCATAATTGATGCGGGGGCTTTGCATCTCCACAGCTGTCCAACAGCCCCACTACCCCAATCTAACCTCCAACATCTACTGCTACCACCCCCACATTCCCAGAAGCTCCAGCAGAGGTTGTGGTGACGAGGCCTTCAGCAGGCAACTTCCTGTGGAGTGCAGGAAACAATTTGATATGGGGATTAGGCAGCATGGAGAACAGAGTGAGCACACATCTACAGACAGCACATCTCTCTCATCTCCTCCTGCTAACTCTTCCCTCCAGGTATAAATGAACTCAACAAGAAAATTGTTATTTTATTACATCACCACAAGACCTGCTGAAACTCGAAATGTGTTAAAAATTATAGCTGTGTGGTTTGAGATCAGCACTCTTAGTGGTTGCACTTTGAGAGACACCAACATGTTTGTTGTTATGCTACAGCAGAGAGCTGTGCAACAATGAAAATGACAGTTTAAGAAAGTGAAATGGAAAATCCTGGCATACAGGATCTCGGAGATTAAATCAGATGAGTAAATAAACTCCTGGCAACGCCACCGGTTTAATAACACAGATCAACCAAAATGAACCGCTTATATTTGTTTAAACTCACAAAATAAAACAAGATCAGTGAAACAAATGCATCCCGAAGAAACTTGCAGGTGTACTTGATTATATCTGGGAACCATCAGGTTCAGTTGGAACGAGATTTACTGGAAGCTCAGGAAACTTGAATGCCGTTTCATGTTTATTGATTTAACAGTTTCAGGTGGATATTACTTGAAAGATGGTGTGTCCATACATACTAAGTCTTTAAGAAAACTAATCAGCTCAAGCAGGTGGGAACTATGTGGAATTACAGGAAGAAAATAAAACCTTTCCTACCATCTAGTCTCAAATATTTATAGTTTAATAAGTAAAAAGTAAGATTTGACAAGAAAAAAAAGAGGTAAGAAACTATATTGTTGCCATTCACGATGCGTGAGAAATGTAGGATTGTTTGATTTTCACCATGTGGTTAAAAACAAAATGGAATCCACTACAAAACAAAATTATATTATTATTATAATTTGCTTGTATCAGTGAGAGAGGAAAGCTACAGTATATAGTAGTTTCTGATGTGCAAGCATTGGCTTCTCTCTCTTTTCCACAAATGCAAAACAGAAAACAGTTGGCCATGACAAAGGCTTCCTATCCATCAAAAAAAGAGAAGAAAATCAAAGCTCAGTGGCAGATTTAGAGAAGGCAATTTTATTTTTCTATGAACTGGGAGGATGACTGTTCTGCAGGTTTTGCGTGGACCTTTAAGAATACCCATGTGGACTAACAGTCAACGAGCCACATCAGAAATGGGGAGAAGCAAGCTAGTGTGTAATAAAGAGGCACATATGAGCATTTTCACTCTCAGTTTCACCTATAATAATGTTTAAGCCACTATTCTTATATGTAACAAAATCTGTACTGCATTACACAAGAAAGGGTCGACAGAAACTAGGTATATGGCTATGATTGAGAACTCAAAGATATGAGATAATAAAAACTAAAGTTCTTGACATACTTCGCTGTGCCCATGGACATGAGCCACTTGGACCTTGCAGATTAACATGTGTCCCTGTTACTTTTCTTAGCTCAGCTGCATAATCACATTTCAATAGAGATGTACAGTTTTCACTACAGGGTTTAAAGGGGGCGGACATGTCCTGGTTTATACACAGTATACTCGTAGGAGGAGAAGAAAAGAAGAGAAAGAAGAAAGTTGCAGAATATCAATGTAATTTTTAAATCCTGCTCGTCTATGAGGGTAGAAAAACCCCCAGCACAGTTATCCTTGCTGCATTTCTTTAAAATACGTTTTGTAGCCGTTTTGCGTTTTTTGCTCATGATCTAGCCATGTTTTTCCGCTATGGATCTGGCACCACCCTCTGACTTGAAGCATTATTGATTACGGTCCCTGTCGGCATGCAAACATGGTCGTTTGGGTCGCATGCAGGTGTGTGTGCAGAGACCGGCAAGTACAGATGATGTGTATGCGTTTGCAACCGAATTGTTATGATTCAGCTACAATGGAGGATTTGCAAGCAAGAAGAGGGTTTTTAAAGTCATGCCAAATTCATGTGAATCGCATTTAAATGTAGAATTTCATTTAAATGCGATGAAATTTGATGAACTAAATTTCATCAGACCTTCATGAAATTTAGATCATCAAGGTTTGATGAACTAAATTTCTCCACAGGACTTTCTGCCAAAGCTCAGAATTGTTGACCATCAACCAACCACCATGTATGATTGCCAGTGTGATGCTCTCTTCCTGAAGTCCTGTGGTTTACGCAAGATTTAACAAGGCACACATCTTTCCAGTTTCTACTCTTATCTCACCAGTCTAGAAAATACTTTGCTGAAAGTCTTAGAGATCGTTAAGATGTCATGGGGCAAATGTGGGAGAGCAATTTGTTCCAAAAAGTATTTTTTGCCCATGCATGGACTTTTCCCCCAGCCTCTTATTTATTGCTAAATTCATGAACACTGACTAACTAAACTTCTTGGTCTAATTTTCTTTGGAATCTTTTGCATGACTCATCAATGTCCTTTTGGAGTAATTTTGGGGAAGTACATAACACTTTGTACATGTTTGTACTATTGGAGTATAATGCCCCACCGTGGTGCCCTGGAGACTCAAGACCTTGGAAGATGCTTTGCAACCCTTTCCAGATTGACTGATGTCAATGAATTTTGCTAGGTAGTTTCTATAGATTAGGAAACTATGCATTGCTTTTTATGATCTTTTGGGCTACGTCATGTTGTCAGACAGGTTCTATTTAAAGGATTTCTTATTCCACAGGCCTGGCAGTAATTAGGCCTGGGTGTGGACAGTTCAACTGAACTCAGCTTTCTAATGAGCAAAAAAAAAAAAAGAAAAAAAGGGTAAAATCAAATCTATTTAGTGATTTAATGAGGAAAGTAATTAGATTTTTACATAGAACCAGAATGGATAGCTTTTTCACTTCTTCTCCTTTGTAAGCTATTTTGTATTTACTCAATATTTTCTCACAGTGTCAACGTGTTGACTGTTCAGGTTAGGGGTCAGGGGTATAGCTAGGGTGGTACTGCAAACATCTTAGTACATGCTTGAACCTAAATGCCAAGGTACCAAAAACTGTACTTGGAATTTGATCTATCTCACAAAAAATTAAAAGATTATAAAGCTATAATTCGGATTATACAGATTTATCAGTGACAAGTTACAATAAAATTACCAGTAATAGTAACTATTTTCCTTTCCTGTAAAGTAGAGGGGTTAATTTAAAAATTTACACTGACATACAAGAAAAGGGTTAAAACTTGAATAGGACAAAATGAACACGTCAAATTAAATGTTTTACTTTAACATGTTGGCTGTCCAAATTCAAGAAAATAATAAAAAGGCAAATAGGTTTTTGGAAAGTCAGAAATTTGGAACATGTAGAACCAATGTTTTATTACATTTGGAAGTGAAATTAGCACAGGAAGTAAATCCTGGGACGTACTTTATAACTTGGGATTTTTTTTTTCTGTAGCTCATGTTGTATTAAATATCAGAGCTCATGCTAGCAGCTAAGCTCATAAGAGAACAGGTTGTGACTGTTGAGCTGTCCTGAACAGAAGTCTCACAAATTCTCACTTCCCCCTCTGTGGTGATGAGGTTCACGACATGAAATTAGCAGCAATAGTTCCAGATTTTGGTGAGTAACTGGGTCATGAATTTTAGACGGTGACGATGCTTTTTATCCGTTCTTTTGTACAGTCACTCTTCAAAACTCAGCATCTTAGACTGAATCGATCAGCTGGAAAAATCAAATAAAACGTGCCAAATTAACAGTCCATAGTTGGTTTAAAGAAGAAAAACAACTAATTTTTGCTAGTGTGGCTGTAAATTTGAAAAAGAGATAAACTGCTATCTGTACTTCACAAACTCTTCTTGGTGCCAACTACCAGATCAATGCACTTGCCCAAAAGGTCATGGATTGGATCAAATCAACCACACACAGGCTTTAACCACGTATTCCAAATAGGTCATCACACCTAATGACCAGATTAACAGCAGACTTTTCACAGCCAGCACACTTTGCAATGGTGACATCAGCAGTAGTGACACACTTTAAACTTAGCAATATGCATAAGCCAATGAGTTTGTGACCCTCACTCTGGCAGTAGCTACAGAAGTGAAGGGTAATTGATTTCAGTCCAGGGTTTAATCATGAAGCAGTGACATTAATTAAAGTTAGAAAAGTGCCGTCCTTGCTCTCGGGCCATAGTGACCGCAATTGAAACATGTCCTGGCATGCAGAGCAGAGCCTTTTAAATGCAACAGCATGCAGAGCTGTGAAAATTTATGATGCTCAGATAAACTAAAGGAACGTCTGTAAACCACATACATATATTTAGATCTAGATCATTGAAAAAGTATTTGTACCCCGTTGAGTTTTCCCACATTTCCTCATGGTAATACTACAGACAGCATTGTATTTAATTGGGGTTTTGTATAAAGTAAAAAGGCACAAATCTATAAGTCTTTTGGGGTATGTCTCATACATTTGAAGATTAAAGTTTTTGCCAATGTTTAAAAAATGTTCAAGCTCTTGAACTATAGTCTGGTTGCATGTAGAGAATATTTGAAAAACAGCTTCTAGCTCTTATCACTCATTGTCATTTGACTGCACCATTTTTACAATAAGCTTTGATATAAT
>NW_015113225.1:306491-307351 GCF_001443285.1 Poecilia latipinna | reverse complement strand
ATTCAACCCCCTTCAAATAAAGTGTTACCGCTATTTGCATCCTGTAGCACAATAAGGGTAGCTCTTATCCTTAATGTTATTCATTGAAATCAGATGTGATAAAGTCTAGTTAGCCTCTTTTTCCCCATTTCAATTTTATGCATTTTGTATAGCTTTTTTTCCATTTTATTTTTTTAGTCCTGTGTACAATTTAGAAAATTGTTCCCCCACATTCAGTTAATTTGCTAAAAACATCTTATCCCTGATTGCAACTCTACACCCTTCTCATGAAGGACCCATAGGCTACAAATATACAGAGAAGAGCAATAATGAACACAGAACATAACAATTTTAGAACTTTTAGAACGTTCACTGTTGAACTAGTGTTTCACAAAAGAACTTCCTTGAGTGGGGTTGACTGACCCTTTTTAGGTAATGATGGCAATCCCTCTGTTTTCTAACTCGGGTTTATGATATTTTATGTGGTACTCTAGTCAGAGTAAACGCCCTCTTAAAATATCATTTACTGGACTTATTAATTGTTGCCGATTCATCAGGATAATCGGGCTTACATGCTACGGCCAAGATTGGGTTCCTCGAAGTCCCCCTTTTGTTTTCACAGATTTTATTCAGCTTTAGCCTTTATTTGGTAGTGAACTAACAGGAAAGTGGTTTGTGAGAGAGGGGGAAGACATGCGGCACTCAAACACATGTAGATCTTAAGCTTTCCAATGATGTCAAACACATGGAATTAAAAAAAAAAAGTTCTTTACTGCCACATGTTGTGTGCATAACATTTTGGCTTATTTGTAATTTAGAGCAGTGGTCCCCAACCCCCGGTCCGTGGACCAATTGGTACCGGGCCGCGCAAGAAATAATTA
>NW_015113225.1:291673-302277 GCF_001443285.1 Poecilia latipinna | reverse complement strand
TAGAAGGAATATCAGGACGCAGAGTCATTTTAAGAGATAAAAGACGTAACAAAAAGAAAAGGTGGTGGATAAAAGATGACGGGAGCTGCTGCTCTATTTGCTGCACTATGATTTGGAGGTGACTGTTTTTTCATAGTTAACATTTTTAACTGAATAAACATAAACATAATAACGACCTTTACATATAATAATAAACATTTCCACATATCATCTCTGATATCCACCGACTCTCAGTTGCGCGTTATGTCAGCTGTTTGGGATTCCCCTCTGTTCTTACGTCACCGCGCTTTCTGATTGGCTACATGTCACATTCAACAGGTTGTGTTCTCGTTCCCAGTCAGGGTAAACCCCACAGGCTGCGATAAAAGGGCCAAGACAACCAAATAGGGTATATTCAGGATTTAGCTGGAACACCAACATGCAGAAGCCTTATCTGACGGTTCACCACCCCTTTCTCATAATTTTTTCTGCCATAATCCAATGGCAGAAAAATTCCGCAATAATAGAGCCGTTCAAAAGAATCGAATCGCTCGTGAACGACGCATCGATACTCTCTCAGCATTTGGCTTCCTTCGATAATAGAAGTTGTCCTGGAATTGTTTTCTTTCCAGTCTATTCAGTTTTTCTTTTCAGTGACCCGGTTTTAAGCCACTTATCCATTATTACTTTTAAACACAAACATTTGGTAAGCTATCTGTATGCGTCGGACATTGAGCTCATGTCACGGCAATTAATAACGGTAGTTTACATGCAGTGATGTGCGGACCACAGTCCGGGGATGACAGTTTGAGAGACTGGTCTACATGCATGATTGCAAGCTCTTTAAGCTAGCCCAGGAGGAGTGAATGCTGTTAGTCAATGATTTAATGCAATTTACCTCTTAATCTACTTTTAATGATTACTTGAGCATACTGTACTGTTTGGTAACTGGGATCAATTTGTATTTGATTGAAATGAAATTACTGTAATGTTTTTTGTAAAGTGCCTTGAGACATCTGTTGTAAATTGGTGCTATATAAATAAAATGAATTTAATTCTGAATTAAATCTCATATTCTATGATGTACAAACTAAATAAAACAATTCTTTTTATTCATCTGTTATTTCATACATATTTTTTTTACAAACAATACACCAAACGGCATCCAACTTGTCTGAACTTTGCATATTTCTAAAAAGGCAATATTTAGTCGTATCTTTATTTCTCTCTCTCTCTCTCTCTCACACACACACACACACACACACACACACTAAAATGCATCCACACACCGTCTCCAGTACAGAATACAAACATGAAGCAGTTACATCATTGCAGGATTCAAGGGTTCGTTCAGCTCGTCAGTCAACAGACGTCTGAATCGTGTGTACAGTAACGAGGTCTGACATCCACCTGCTGTCAGAATCAGCTCAAAGATTTTAGTCTACCTTTAAAAATAAATACGAAAAAAAAAAAAAAAAAAAAAATCAATACCAATGTCATCCTCCTGGGAAAGGTGGCTACCCAATGCAGCATTATTAATGTTCATGAGTAACGGTCATCGGCGTCTACCATGATAGCTCAAAGAACCAAGTTTTTAAAAAAAAACTGAAGTACAGTCAGCTGGTCCCATGAGGTTCTCCCTCCGTTCCCTCTGAGCTTCACTTGATGCTCGTTTGGAGGAAAAACCTTTCAAAAGGGTTAAAAATCCACATACAGTACAGGCTTAACTCATTTAAAAAAAAAAAGAAGGAAATACTGCTGTTAAGTTTTAAAAGATACTGGTCATGTTACTGACCGTACAGTGCTTTCATAGAAGTCTAGTGTTTCTGCTCCGGTATGCACCTCAGGGAACAAAGTACAGAGCCTTGCAAAAGTATTCATACCACTTCAGCCTCTTCACGTTTTGCCATCTTACAACGACAGACTTTTAAGCAATGCAAATGGGGATTTTATGCGACGAAAGGTAGTGAATAGTAATAAAGTAGAAGGAATCGCAGCAAATGTAGAAGCTACATTTACAGAATCATAGTGGAGAAGTTTAACACAAGGTTAGGTTATGAACAGGTACTCCAGTTTCACCATGGAGGTGAACTCTGCAGTTGAGATCAATATTTAACATGTTGGCAAAACATTATAGGAAACAAAGCTGTTGAAAGCTTCGATGGACTGGATGTGGGGTTTAGCACACAGCAGAATAATTGTCCTAAACACAGTCAGAGGTGCCGTTTAATGGTTTAGATCAAAGTGGATTTATTTTCAAGTTTAAACTGAAGTCAAACTGAAACTCTGTAGCAAGACTTCTAAGTATGATCATCACTCTGAATTCCCTTGTTGCTGAAACTGTGCTGTATAAATAAAATTACTTTACCTTACCTTCACAGATGCTCTCAATCCAATCTGATTGAGGTTGCATTATTTCGCAGAGAATAACAGACAAAATGTTCACATAAAATCCCAATTAAATAAACTGAAGTTTGTTGCTGTAACGTGACGAGATCTGAAAAACGTCAGTGGGTAGGAATGCAATTGCAAGGCACTATGTGGGGTTTGTATAAAAGGCTATTTTTAAAATTATTTAAAGGAAGCTTACCCCAAAAAATTACCTGTTCTACATTCGCCTCCCGACCCCCATCTTTCAGTCAGTTATCTATTAAGGCTCCTGAGTGGTTTGGCTAGCCCGCCGGGATCGTGAGGCCGTCTCCAAAAGTCCTCAGTAGGTCTCCGAGTCCGAGTCGTTCAGCTCGTCGTCCGCGGAAACGGAGGACAGCGGCCTCTCTGGCCTGCAGTATGAGGCGTGGTCGGGTCTCAGAGACGGCGGCGTGTCGAACGCAACTCCTTTGGAGATGTGGTTTGAGGTCGGGTGGTGGTTGATCACCGTCTGGGTGAGAGACAAAGCGGGAATGGCGGCGATCGTCACCATGGGGGAGGTGGGCATCATCGAGTTGAGGATGAGGGCCAAGCAGTCGGCGACGTCACGATTCGGAGCACAGGCCAAAGCTGGGGTGTAACCTGAGAACGTGTCGGGAGAAAACACGTTCAACACATCGCTGTTGTACTTGGTGAAATCACTGAGACGGATGCTGACCGTTCTCGTCCACCGCCAAAACGCTGGCTCCTTTCTCCAGCAGCTCCTGGACCACCACCGTCAGCCCCATCCTGGCTGCCACGTGCAGCGGCCTGTAAGAAGAAGACGGTTCAAACGCGTCCAGCCGGAGCTGGCGGCCGCGTCCAGCTTTCGCGAACTACGTACGTCTGGAGAGCAGCATTGGTGCAGTTGATCAGGTTCCTGTCGCTGATTTTCTCGAGAATCAACAACGCGCTCGTTTCATGGCCCTGGGAAGAAGAACAGAAAACAAGGCAAAGCGTTTGTCGAAACCGATCACATCTGCAAAACGACCCGAAAAAGTCTTTGCCGGAGTCCGATACGGCTCCCTCTTTGAGATTTAAGACGGAACCCGACTGAGTTTAGCATCTTTAAGTCAACACAGATGTGCAGCTGCAGTAACGCATGCAACCCTTCAAAAATATGCAGCGCAAACTACAAGCAGCTGTTCATGTTCCTTCTCTTGCTGTTTAGTAGCTTTACCTTTTAGTGTGCGGGGGGGAAAAAAACACAAAAACATCACCACCACTAATTGGAAGTCTGCAACTGGTCCAAATAGATGCTTTTACTCGTCCACCAACTAAACAAAATTTGCTGAGAGCTGCAAAAATCTTCATTCTCTTTTAAATAAAAAAAACTTGCCCACCATATCAAATGTGTTATGTTTGTTTTCTGGTTTAATTAAAGATCCATTTTCAGGTTTTAAAACGAAAACAAAGAGAGACTCAAACATGTTCTTCAATGAAATGCGTTATATTCATGGCACGCAAGAAAAAAAAAAAAAAGGCTGCATTTTGCAATCTAACCATAAAACCAACACAATCACTTTAAAGGCAAAGGCTCTTACTTTGCTACACGCCAGATGCAGAGCCGTGTTCCTGTCTACATCCTGCAGGGACAGGTCTGTTTTCCCACTGCTCACCAGCACCTCTGCAAAAAAATGAACAAAAGGTTATTACGTGTAGCCCCAACATGTCCAGCATCACAGATTGGAGATAAAATCATCACAAATGAACCAAAGAGGACAGTTTCAAATTACTGCTATATGAAATTACTTATTATGGTTATTAATAATGTCTTGTGACAGTATTCTAAATGGCAGGAAGTAAATTAAAACATAATAAAATTTCAGTTTTTTGAGAATTTTCTCACACACACCCGATACACCTGATTGGTCTGAAAACAAAACAAATTTAACCAAAGAAATACTCCTATTTAAATAACTGATGTATAAAATATAAAACCACCTTCACTTCAATTATGCAGATCAATAACTCACCGAGTCATTAGGGATAATAAATATTCATTACATTGAACAAACTGGTTTGGTGTGCCCAGTAAATGAGCTTCCTGCTCAAATAAAATGCTTAAACACAATATAAGTAACCACTTGACTTTCTGTAAGCATTTCTAAATGTTTATTACAACTTTATGACAAAACTGTGCAGATAAAATATCAGGCGTTTTCCAACCCTTGAATACACCTCGCTGAAACGCAAGCATTTTCAACGATTTCAAGCACCCGTACAATCAGCGAGCGCGCTCACCCACGGCGTTGGTCTGTCCGTTCAGAGCCGCCATCATCAGCGGCGTTTTGTGCGCGAGCGCGTCAACGGCGTTGGCCTTAGCTCCGTGGCTCAGGAGAAGAGAAATGCACTCCACGTGGTCAGAAAAGGCGGCGGCGTGGAGGGGGGTTCTGCAATAACGGAGGTTCGTATTAAAGTTTGAGTTCAATCTCAATCACTAATAAAAAAAAAACAAAAAAAAAAACACTTTACATCATTTCCATACCTTCCCTTGGAGTCCGTGGTGTTGACGATGTTTGCACCCAGGCAGTCGATTAGCATCTCGGCCACGCCCTCGTTATCATTCATACTGAAACAGGAAAAGTTTCAGTATGAATCCACACACACGCACATGAGCGTTCAGGAGGACAAATAGTCTTACACGGCACAGTGCAGCGGGCTGAAGGAGTTTCCCTTGATCTTCCTGAACGCCTCGTGATCTAACAAAACCTCCACACATGCGTCGTAACCTGCAAGACAGTAGGGACGGCAGAACATCAATGCTCTGCAGGAAGTTCACGCAGAACAGAGACGTGGGCGTGTTAAATTCCTGTACCGTTGTAGCAGGCCCAGTGTAACGGCGTGTAGCCCTGGCTGTCTGTGAGGTGAGTGAGGGAGGGGGGCGTGGTCTGCAGGAGAGTCCCCAGGACTCCCACGTGGCCACAAGCCGAAGCCAGGTGCAGCGGGGTGCGGCCCCGGATGTCCTTCACACACACGCTGGCCCCTCGCTGGAGGAGGGCCTCCACACACTCATCCTGCCCTGTGGCAGCCTGTGAGATATAGGGGGGGGGAAAAAAGGCTAAATCTTCCATTATATTACAGATATGACACTTAATACAGCTGAATAGTCAATGAGACGAGAACCGAGGTAAAAAGAATTTTTACCAAGGATTTTTTTTGCAGATATTTTAGTTCACTTGAAATAAGACTAAACTAACTTACAAGTAACTTTTGAGCAGAAAAAAAAAGGAAAAAGATATGAGCTTGTTTTAAGTCAATAATTCCTTAATATTGATGAAAAAGCACTGGTTCCACTGGTAGATTATTTCACTTATAAAACAATTTTACCACGGTGTAGGTGAAATAATCTGCCGGTGCAATTTGCACGTTTTTATCAGGATTAAGGAATTACTGACTTAAAACAAGTTCAAATTTCTTGCTGAAAAGTTACTTACAAGTAAGTACACTTGAAATAAGACAGAACTAAGATATTTGAAATACAAATTAGAACAAAACTAGTTGGTTACATTTTGTGTTTTTGCAGTGAAGAAAAAAAAAATCCATATTCCTCAATATGGAATTAGAAGATGACTGTTAAAATTTTGCACATTTTTTATGATTATTTTTGGTTCTACAAACAGGTTTAAACTTTAATAAAGAAAAGTGCATAGCTGTAAAATGGGAAAAAAAAGTTGAAATTTCAGCTGGTATGAATAAATTTCCAACGCCCCCTTCAGACATAAAGTTAACCGTTTGGATAAATAATAAAGACGGCAACAAAATTTCACACACACAAAAAAAACAAACAAAAAAAAACATTTCGTAACAGACGCAAAACCTTTCTGCCATCTACTTCTTTGTCTATTGAAGCTCTGCAATTAGAGTCACAGTATTAGTTTGGCTGTCTCACCCCGCGGTGCAGGGCTGTCCGACTCCAACGGTCCGGAGTCTCCACACAGGCTCCTTGATTGAGCAGAGAGTACACACACTCTGTGTGTCCGTTCAGCACTGCCAACATCAGGGGAGTCCTGTGGGGAAATGATCCGTAACTCATTCAATTATTCTCATCTCCAGACCACATCTGTGAACAAATCAGTCTAATAAAAAACAAATCCAGCCAAAGTCATTTGTTCTCTCTGTGAACACACTCACTGTCTGTTGTTGTCTTGTGCATCCACGTTGATGTGTTGGTTGTTGCTACTCAGAAGCAGGTGCAGGCACTCTGGGTGGCCATTCATAGCTGCAGACAGACAGAAACAGGAAAGTTTCATTTACTTTTCTGCAAAGAGAAACGGCTTTAAAAGCTAGAAAACACAGCCACTTCATTTGATGTAAAGATTAATGACGTTACCTGCAGCATGTAAGGCTGTCTTTTTGTATATATAGTCGCGGGTCATGGGGGAGGCTCCGTGATGGAGCAGCAGGGACGCGCATTCCTGATGGCCCCGGGAGCAGGCTAAACTTAGCGGGGTGCGTCCGTCCGGGCTGCGCGCGTCCACGTCCAGCAGGGAGGCCAGGAGGACGTCCAGCGCCCCGCAGTGTCCGTGGTAAGCCTGATTAAATGAAAAGCAAACACCGACAGATCCAGTTGGCTTTGGAGCACGAAAAAAGGCAACTAAAATCCTGGACGCTCGGAACCAGAAACAAGCCTCTCTTAAATCTTCAAAACTAACCGCCAGATGGAGTGGACTTAGGGGGGCCTGACTGTCTGAGTCCCTCAGGATGTCGGTTCCTGAGGTCTCCATTAACTGAAACACACACATAAAAAAAAAAAGGTTAACATATCAAAGAAGTGACGTGTCATTGGCTCAATAAGCCAGTGAGCTTTCGTCTTACCACATCGAGCGGTCTCACACTTGCGATCTGAAGGGAATAAAAACAAAAACAATGGTGAATATGCACCTGATCTTGAAAATATTTGCACCGACTGCAGGAACTGTGCTCACCAGCTCCAGGCAGAGTGTGCGGCCGTAGGCGGCGGCGTAGTGCACTGCGTTGTAGCCCTGTCTGTCCTTCACGCCTGGGTCCGCGTCGTTCCTCAGCAGGTACTCCACACATCTAGGAAAGACCAAACGGAGTGGTTTTATTTTTTTCTATTGCAAAGACTTCGAATGGGTCGCAATAAAGCGCAAAGACAAAACGTACTTTCCCTCCGTGTCGGCAGCCGCCGCGTAGTGCAAAGGGCTGCAGCTGTTCTGATCCAGATCGTTAACACTGGCCCCAGAGCCAACCAGCGCAAACACACACTGGTAGTTACAGTTGGCGGCTGCGTAGTGGAGCGGAGCCCTGTGGGAAAAATTTAAATCGACACCAGTTAGAACCAGCGACGGCTTTGTAATCTAGATATCGCTTTTCTAGAAATGAGAACGATGCTTAAATTTAGGACTGAAACAATCGAATTAATCATGAAAAAAAAAAAATCTTCAATTAATTTAATAATCGATTAATCATCAACTGGAGTTTTTTTTTTTTTTCTATCGCCAATGTTTTTTGATTGTTCCATTTTAGGCAAAAAAAAATGTTTATTGTGTTATTTAAAAATTAATTGAATCATTTGTTTATTTTCATCTTTTAGTGCATTTCTAAAACTGGATTAAGTAAAAAATATGCAGAATATGCTGATATTTTTATCTGACCAACGGTCAGAATAATCTATGACTAAAATAATTGTTAGTTGCAGCCCTACTCAAATTTACCTGCCAAAGTTGTCCTTCCTGTTAAAGTCAGCTCCTGTGTTCAACAGCAGGTTCAGACACTCCAGGTTTCTGTTTGGAATGACGATGATTAAAACTGACAGCATTGAACAAATGACTCCCAACACACCAAATTCAAAGACATACAATTTTAATACACACACAAAAAAATACATGAACAGGAAAAACAAAACAAACAAACAAAAAAAAAAAAACAACAACACAGTAAGCAGGAATACTCACCCCCCAGCTGCAGCTGCATGCAGACAGGTCCTTCCAAAGTCATCGGGGGTGTCTATGACAAATCCTGTACAAAAATATGCAGTCGGCATCAATTTGGATGTCAAGCGGGTGATTCCGCTGGCAGGAGACGGTGTGAGCAAGACTTGTACCTGAGGACAGCAGCTTCCTGCAGCAATCGGAGAAGCCGCTGAGAGCTGCCAGGTGTAGCGGTAACATCCCGTGAATGCCTCTCCTGAAATAAGAAAAAAACCAAAAAAAAAAAACAAGTCCTTGCAGGCAAACGTCACGTCTAGAACAAAAATCAAATTGTGGGGAAACACACAGATGGCTAAATGTCAGCGCAACTGACTTGGTAGTGTTGGCTCCGTCTTTGATGAGCGACGTGATGATGAGCTCATGGCCGTAGCGGGCTGCGATGTGAAGGGCAGTGTTCCTGCTTCTGTCTTCACAGTCGATCTCGGCTCCTACGAACACAGCAAGGGAAAAGACTCAGATATGCACAAATTATCTAAAAAAAACAAACAACTAATATCCAGATAAATTTTAATCTTTAAAAGAAAAAAAAAAATGAACACTCACCATTTTGAATGAGGGCCTGGGAGCAGGAGAAGCGCCCATGTGTAGCTGCCATGTGAAGCGGAGTCTTACCATCCTTACTCTGGACAGACAAGATGTTTACAAGAACTAAGTTACTATGACTAGTTCTTTGAACAAACATGAAGAAAACTGGATCCCTGGCAGACAACACACACCCACACACACCCACACACATGGAATGCCTGGGCAGCTTTCTGCCTCGGGCAGCCATTCCTCCCCCTGCAACTTGCCATATGGCCGCGCATCTTGAGGCTGTTGAAACACTGGTATCGGTTTCCATCACTGCTACCAGAGTGTTAAGCAAACTGTCATTTCAGCTCTCTGCTCAACACTGAGCAGAACAGACATCATCAGCTCGGTGCCTTGCAAAAGTAGGAAAACATTCCCATTTTGTCACATTACAAAAGCAACAAACTTTATTGGGGTTTTTCAGTGACAGACCAACACAAGGCAGCACATTATTCTGAAAGGGAAGGTTAAGGGTTTGCACCCTTTCCACATGTAGGGTCAGAAATTCTTTGCACAAAAGCCTAAACTTGGACAGAGAGTTGATCTGCACAGTAATATTTAGGTCTTGCCACCTAAATGGTCAGTTGGATTGACCATTTTTGCTTTTGAATGTGCTTCATTACAAAGCATGGCCTGGCTGTATGTGTAGAGTCATTGTCCTTGTACACAGTCGGACGTTCTACTGCACAAAACGGAAACTACGCAGAATGCTGCATTTTGTTTACATGCAAACACAGCTCAGTTTAGCTTACCTTCTGGGTTGTAGGACTATTAAAAAATTAAATAAATAAAAAGCATATTTTGTAACAATTTTGCTCTCCTTTGTGTTGGTCAATCACACAGACGAAAAAAAAAAAAATTAAGTTTGTAATTGCAAGGTGACAAAATGTAAACAAGGCACTTTATGAGCTGCAGACGCTCTTAAGAAGATAAATTTCTATCAACAGCTCACACCCAAACAACATTTGTACAAACCTGCTTCAGATATACAAGCGTAGCGCAAACACGGCGTCCTGGGTTAAGCGCGTGTGTGTTTAAGCATTTGTAAGAAAGTGCATCTAAATATTGACAAACCTTCAAGTTGATGCATGCTCCGTGGGCCAGCAGCAGCTCCTGGCACAGCGCGCCTTGGCGTGAAGACGAAGCGAAGTGAAGTGCAGAAAAGCCTCTCTCGTTTACCTGGGGTAATGTAGCGAAATAATTAAGGGAAACGAGCCGAACGACCCGGCAGCTTCTCTCGGAGTCGTCGGCGCTCACTTGATTTACGCTCGCTCCGGCCTCGATGAGCTCGCCGACCACCACGTCCTGTCCGTTGTAGCAGGCCAAATGGAGCGGCGTGTTGCCATAGGCGTTAACCTCGTTCACCTAAGCAGAGAACAATCTTGTTTAACAAAAAAAAAAAAAAATCAATACTATTTTTAAAGTGCATGTGGTGTAAATCTATTTCAACTTCACTAATCTGAGTAAAGAGCTAACTTTACATAAGGGCATATGCAGGTTTCACCAATTAAAATTTAAGGATTTGTAATACCTCTTTAAGACTATTATAAGACAAATTTCACAGTAGAAATGCACAAAAGAAAATTGCTTATTTTATATAGTAGTACTATCAAGGGTTTTTTTTTTTTTTTTTTTTTTTTTCTTGAGAAAAAGTGTATCAACATCATGGGGGGAAAAAAAGAATGAAAAAAACAG
>NW_015113225.1:241234-288545 GCF_001443285.1 Poecilia latipinna | reverse complement strand
ATTTGTAGAAATAAATTAAATTTTTTTTAATCAAATACAATCAACGGGTTTTTTTTTTTTTTTTTTTTTTTTTGCACAGAACGCATGTAGCATCGTATTGGCTGGGAACAGAAGTGAGCCAATGGTGAAGACAAATGTCGAACGGCCAACTGGTGATAAATTTACACTAGATGCAAAAAAAGCTAGCTAACAAGCTAGCAAGGGTATATTAGCAGTTGGTTAGTGGTAGCTAATGTTTGAGTGCACGGCTCAAACATTTGCTGACAATAAAACTGTGAGAAAAACTACATAGGATACAGAGGAAAAGCTTAAGATCTGTGATTAATAATGTATTTAAGGCCAATGGATTTAAGACATTTTAAGGTTTTAATCTTAGACATGTGAACATAAGACTTTAAATTTGCGTGGACGACTTGTAAACGAATGAACGACATGCAATCGTGTGTGTGTGTGTGTGTGTGCACTGACATGGACACCCAGGCTCAGCAGGTAGTGCACCGTGCTGCTCATGCCACTGGAGGCGGCTGCATGGAGCGGCGTGTAAGCCTTCTTGTCCTTACAGTCGACCTCAGCTCCACTGGCCACCAGCAACTTAACAACCTCCAGGTGACCTGATAAAAACAATTGAATTGAATAAACAAAAGTCATCCGTTTTTAAGTGGAGCAGGTCATTTTTCTATAATCTCACCCATGTAGGCTGCCCAGTGGATGGCTCTCCTGTCCTTCTTGTCAAACGCATTAATGTTGGCTCCTCTGGAGAGCAGCAGCTTCACCATCTAACAAACATTTTCAAACATTTTCAATTTAAAAAGTGTTCATGTGCAGGCCCCATCTGCAGAAACGTTGCTCTTGAAACAGTTTGTACGCAGTGGCTTGAACCGTTCTTTAAAACAAATGTGAAGCCTCTTTACATCGGGTCAATGTGTTTGTTTCGGGCGAATTAAGACAAGTAGGAGGGGAAAAATATGACAATATAGTCATGGACTGTATTCTTAAAGCTTGATAGGCAGACATGTTAGCTGCTGCTCTGATACAGCTGGGTGTAAGAGCAGAGAGCTTTAGTTCTTTTCACAAAAAGAGATCCAGAAATGTAAAATCAGGCTGAATTACGCAGAAAGGAAGCCATATAATCCACTACAAAGGTCATCCCAGATGGACTGAAAGACAGTAAACCCTTGTTCTGTGGTCATATGAGTCCACATGTCCGTTAGCCTGTGTGAGAAAAAGCTGTCATGTGATCTTCTTGCAAAACTGTCACAGTTAGAAAGAGTTTAATTAAAAAAGAAGGCAGCAACATCTTGTGTTTCACCCAACTGGTTTTATTGTTTTTGACATGTAGTAAAGTCAGTGAGTCAGAAGGAACTACAATTATTTTTTTGTATTTGTGCGTCCGTCAAAAACAGGTTCAAACAACTTAATTATTTGTTACATTTCAGAAACAAATGCATATATACACATATATATAAAAAATAAAGTTTTTGCATTCTCATCTATCTGCATCAAAGTCACCGACCTCTACATGGCCACTGAAGGCAGCGTGGTGCAGCGCAGTGCGTCCTGCGCGGTCCGACACGTTGACGTTGCTCAGCAGCGGCACCAGAGCCTCGGCACAGCGGACCGCCTTGTTGCTGGCCGCTACGTGAAGCGGCGTCTGCCAGTTCTTGTCCCTAGCGTTTACGTCTGCGCTGTGCTTCAGCAGCACCGTCACGGCGTCCTGCAGACAATGGGAGTCACGGGTCAGGGCCGGGCAGACCGAGGGTCTGCTGGGTGACGCGCTAACAAAATGTTTGCGGGTGGCCGTGTCACGCTTTGAAAATTCTTTGCTATTCTTAGCAGCCTTTTCGTGCTTAGAATAGAACAAAGAAAGTGAAAGAGTACGACGGGGATACGTTAGTGTGGGAATGCTGCCCAGGACCGAAAACAATGAGCAGAGAAATTCTTATGGTTTCACAATAAGCTTATGTCTAAATAGCTCGATTGGATTTAACAGCTAGTGAAAGTATCTTATATCAGTAGGGAGATGGTCACTTAAAAGTGGTTACATTTCTCAGGTTTTGTGCAGCTCTTCTCCATGAAAAGGTAAATTAACAACACTTCTGATGTCACCGCTAATCACAAAATTAACTGAAACATACAAGAGAAAGTGCGTCTGTGCAACATGTTACCTCGCTACAAGAAGCCACAGCTCGGTGCAGAGGAGTCAACCACTTGTTATCTTTGGCATTAACCCTGGCTCCTTAAATAAGAGAACAGATTAGAGTCAAAAAAGGAAAAAAAAGAAAAAAACTATTTTACTAGCCCCATGTTTATGTTAATTTAATTAGAAAAAACAAAATAACTTCAGAGAAATTGAGTGTACAAACACAGCTCACATGGCTTCTAGGCAGAGAGAGCCAGCGGTGCCTGGAAGGCAGATGATTCTTTTTGGCACAGCTTGAGGGTTAAAATAGGTCTAAAGCTGCACCTGTTGCTGGCTCTTCACGTCAATGAGAAACACTCCACACGCACGCACACACACCAACGCTAGCGCAATCACTCTACCCCTACTCCTGTGTTACGCAGCCGCACCTCGTTATGTCCGACACGCATCATGTGATTGATAACGAGCAGGAAATGTCATCTGTAGCGATGGGACAACTGATGGTGACCGTGGATAAGAAAACAGGGCGAAACTTATGCGAATGAATGAGATTAAAATTCTTTAGGACGCCATGAAAAGAATGACTAATTCAATTTGATCAAATAAAATACACCTTTATGTTACAAAAAAGTGACTTATTTAGTTTTTCAATTCAATCATTAGCATTTTACCCATTGCAGTATGATCTAACAAGGCATTTTGTCTTTTAAAGGAAAACTCAGTATTTCCCTTTAAGAATTTATTTGAATTGCTTTCACCAAAACAAGCAAACTAACTTAACTTTCCATTAAACGTGCACAGAATTGAGCAAATATGTGGACGACGCTCTGATTAGATCAAACTAACGATTACCTTCTATACCGACAAATAAAGGGCAATTTGTGGAGAGACATCACCCATAATGAGACACAGTGGTAGGAGCATCGTGTTGTAGAAATAATTTTTCTTAGCGGGGGACAGTGAAGATGGTTTAGAGAGGAAAGAAGCGCTAAAAAGAGGCTACAAAACAACCTGAGAGAGGAGGAGGTTCACCTTTCAGCAGAACAATGACCAAAGGACAGAGCGACAATTAATTATTTAGATCAAAGTCCAAACCTAAATCCGACTGAGAATTACTGCCAAGACTGCATAATTGTATGTTTACAGAGGCTCTTCATCATTCATCTTGAGCTGTCTAACAAAGACGAATTGGCAAAAATGTTATTATCAATGAGTTAAGCAAATAAACCCAATAAAACACATGAAAGTCTGCGGTATGAAGAGACAGAAATCGTCACAAAGTGCATGAGAATGGCTACTGAAAGCACAAGGAGCTGAGACAACTGAAGAAAGACGGATCCCAAACCTAAAACAAAACATCAATTATTTAATCAGCAGCCGAGAAGTTTAACATGCCTGTGACGTTTACCTGAAAGGATGAGCAGCTCAATGATCTCAGCGTCTCCGAGGTACGCTGCGGCGTGAAGAGGGGTTCGCTTCTCGTTGTCCTGGGGAAGAACGAGAAGCACTAAGTACCTAAAGCATCCTCATTTTTCATAGGAACGTAGGTCACACATGTGAAATCTATAGACCTTATACTGTTACAGACCACAGGAAACACGAGCCTGGAGAAAAAAATATCTTCATCTTCATTTTTATTCTTTACTGCGCTCTATCAAATCCTGCTCACAACGTGCTGCATCATCATCACCCCCTCTCTCCGTCTCTCTCCCTCTCCCTTTCTCTCTCTCTCTCTCTTTCGGTGCAGAGAAGAGTAATCAGCAAAGTGGGGCTATAAACAAAGGTCACGTGACTGCGAGAGGTCTGGGCCGGGGCTGCTGACTCTGGAGAGTTTGGTGTGATGACATCAGCAATATATACCCACAGGTGTACAGAAGTACACTGTGCAGGAACAATAAATGGAAAATAATGGGTCATAAACTGAAAAATTGGAAAGGGAAGAGTAAAACCACAGGGAAGGTTAAGGTCGTGTCCTTGCGTCCTGAGACCTCCACGACATGCGACAACGATGATGAAAGCGCAATTCTGGAATGCGCTTTAGAAAGTGGAGCCAATTAATATTTAAAAACGCTGACGGGCGCAAGGAGAAGGATTTCGACTTGCCTGAACGTTGACATCCTCTTTCTTAAAGATAAGAGAGCGAACTTCGTCTGGGTCCACATTAAAGATGGCTCTCAGCAGAGATGGCTTCGGAGACAGAAAAAACAGAAACCCTTCATTTGAAACACAGACATTTTCTACAGCTTGGTCACATTTCTGAGAGTTAAGTAAGGGACGGTTCACACTCGGAGAGAATAATCTCAACCTTGGACAAAACCGTAGGCCACACCTGGCTGTAGATCACCTCTTTATGACAGCTGCAGGATGCAGCGGGTGGAAAAAACAAAACAAAACAAACAAAAAAAAAACTATTTTTCTAAAACATCATAGTTGTTTGAGGTCATCTGGGGAATAAAGCTGCACTCTTTCCTTGTGGAACCAGAAGAGCAGATTATTATGTAAATACTATGCAAAACATATGTTTAATATGGAAAAAAACCAAACATATGACAGAATTTAGACAGGTTGCACAAACTAGAAAAAGAGGAAGTTGAGAGTGTACGAACACAGGGTAACTATCATTTACTCATATTAGTTTACGGAGCTCACTTTGAAGCACTGGCATGGTTCCAGCAGCATCCTGCTGCTGCTGCTTCGTAAACAGCGTTTCCCTGCAGTGATGAGAAACCTTCGAGAGATCCTACAGTAAACTCGACGCAAAGATTCGTTTCATGTACAAAGTTTCCACCTTAAAGAAGAAATTGTTGTATAATTTCGGGGATGTTATTTTTAAAAACTCCTATTAAAAATAAACTCAAACAACGGATTCACAATGGAAGAATGGAAGAATCCGCTGTGACATTTTCCAACATGATTAAAAAATAAATGATTGAGCCTGTACTTACAGTAAAATTTGGTTCTGAAAGACAAAGACGCCTTTATTTCCACGCGTTTGAAGAAAACCATTTGCTACTCCCTTTTCACCGCACGCTGTTGGTTTATGACATAAAGCTCCAAAAAAAAAAAAAAAGATAAAAAAATGCATGAAAGCTTAACGATGCAATGTGACCAGATGTGAACGTTTCAACAGAGGTGATTAGTTTTGCAAGTATGACACAATTATTTTTATTGAAATAATCAACTAATTTGTTTACTCAAAAAATCCATTTCCTGAAACAACAACCCAGTCAGAGCACTAATTAAGCCAACAATGTACAAATTCCATGCACAATTAAGGTTAATACAACCTTATAGTTTTAGTTTCACCTGGTTCAAATTCTCTAAAATAAATCTATTGAGCACTTCTTGCGATCCAATTATGGCAAAAAAAAAAAATAAAAAAAAAAAAAATCGATGAACAAAACAAAATAATCACTGTATTTATGTAAAGTCAAGCAGAAAAGGATGAGCTTTTCACATGTTGATCTTAGAAGTATTTTTTAGCTACACATGCATCCTTTGCTACAAATGATCAGGCGTACTACGGAAATGCTAAGTTGTTCCACTTTAAGAAATATATTTTTTAAGCGTGTAATTGATAAATTAACTGAAAGCTAAAAAAAAAAAATAGCTACTTGCAGTTTAAGACGTAATTACTTTTAAAACTGCTTTGAATGTTTTTAACTTTAATCCAGCACCGTAAATCTGACATTAGCCTGTGAAACATCAAGGCTCACTAATATATTTTTACTATTTACAGGTCTTTTATTTACAAAGATGATTACTGTAGTTAATATGTTTCAAAATGTATTGAATACAATTAGATATACGCAAGCATGCACTGCCTACAAACCTAAACATCCAGTCATGTCAGCCCAACATAAAGAGGCTCTTCTTACTTCCAGCAATAGCCTTGTCCTTTATACACAGAGAAAGAGGACTACAAAGACCAGGCGATACCAACTAGCTATAGAAACCAATGGCCAGGAATATACTTGTGCTATTTTTGCACTGGATGACAGGTGCTGGCAGCCCATTGTAGTTTTCTGCAACGAGGCATACGAGTATTGAAGTTTTAAATTCAGATCACATTTGAAAGATTCACTCATCTGCATATAAAAACTGCAGACATATCTCTAATGCTGTGTGGTGTGCACCTGCAAAAAAACATGGAAAAATAATTTAAAAAAAAATTGGCAAACTAAATAAAACTGAGCATTCTCACCTTGTCGTCCTGCGCGACAGCCCTTCCAGATACTTGATGAGATGCTTTGGGCCGAGGAGGTGGGGATGAAGGAGAGGGCTCGTCTTCCTCCACCTCCTCCAGCACCACAATACACACACGGCTCGCCCGTTCTGACCGCATCAGGAACGGCCGCTCACACACTCACTCACTCACACGCACACATAAATACACAGTGTTCCTTCTTACATATGTGCGCAATCCCATAGCACAAAGGTCAGCGATAAATGCCATAAAAAGTACTTCCCGCATAAACAGACGCGGAGCATCTCCATGTGTCAATCCAGCACAAAATCCAGCTCTGTCCTCTATCTGTCAGTGTCGCTTTGCAGCCCGTCTCCTCTCCTCTCCTCTGTCTCTCTCCCTCACCCTCTCTCTAACCAACACTCACTCTGTCTGTGAGCAGCGGTCGAGGAGACAGCAGGAAATTCCTCTGCGTAATGGTGGCGGTAGGAGGCATGAATGCGGCAGAATGAGTCTGGGCTGCCTAGCAGCACGCAGGGAGCTCCGTATCCTCAGTGCTGAGCCGCAGCCGGGAACACACACGGACCCAGCAGCGATTAGCTCGTACGGGGCAGCAGCGCCCGGTGTGCGAGTAGGAATGCATCGCTCGGTTCAGTCAGACTGCTGAAGCCAGCTCTTTCATAAGAGAGGGAGAGGGAGAGGGGAGGGGAGCGACAGAGTCGGAGAAAATGAAAGGACAGAGGGAAAGTGAGGGAGACAATCGCAGGCAGGTGCTCAACAGAACACAAAGAAATGCAAAGACGACTGGAGCGGAGGACAGTAAGGGGCGAAACCTGTTTTCTATGTTGTTGTTTTTTTATGTCACAACAGAAATTTCAATGTAGTTTTGAGGAAACTATGAGGAAAAAAAATCAACAAAAAGTATTGCATAATTAGGAAATGATATATGCTTTCAAGTCATTTTACAAATAAAACTCTGAAAAGCAAGGCATTCAGCTCTCTTTCTTTTGATTTGCCTCAATAAAGTCCACTGTAGCCAATTGCCACCTAACTAGTACCCACCTGCATGCAATGTCACCGACATAAATCCAGCTTTTCTATGAAGGTCTAAGAGGGATTTTTTTAGAGAGCATCAGTGGGGAAAAAAGGCATTTATTGGCTGAAGGATCGCCTGTCCATCACAGAACAACTCAGAGCCGCTCAAGACAAACAACCACACACAAACTCATAATTAAGGGCAATTTGGAGAAACTAATTAACCCAACAGTCATGTTTTGGGATTGAGGGAGGAAGATAAGATTGCTATATGGGAAAGCATGTTTATGTGTCGCAATGGCCTAGTCAAAGTCCATGCTGATAAATTGCGTCAATACTTCAAAATAGTTCACAGGCTGCATCTGTCCAATCTGACCTATTTCGCAAAGAAAAATTCTCTTTTGGTAGAGGCATTACCCCAAAACGCTGCTCTGCAAGGAGGCACACAAACGCACAACACACTTTTCAGATTTCAACTTGTAAAATATTTAGCACCCCTTTGAGTTGGTCTATTATATAAAGTCCCATTAAAATACACTGAGGTTTGCAGATATATTATGACATTGATCTAGGGGTATGAAAATGTGTTCACAGTTACAATGCAACAATACTTTTTGTAGTAAACAAATCTTCATTTCTAAATTAACAAACTGATATGTTTTTTTTGTGTGTGTGTGTGTGTCTTGAGTTTTATGGATGGTCAAATCTTTACAACCAGAAAACATGACTCATCTGACCCTCGTTTTATGGATTTAGTGCCAATTCAGCGTGGATCAAATGCTGGTCATTGTACAATAAGCTCAGATATCACGGCTTTTCATACCTTAGCTGGACACGCTTAAGGCATTTACAAAGCTGTCGCCAACAGCTTGGTGTTTGGGAAAAAAAAAAAATGTTGTGGTACACAACGCTTCCAGATTTGAAACTTGGTCCAAATAAAGTCTTTAAAAATGTTTGAATTTATGAATAACAATGCATAACCGGGAGAAGCTCATGTTCTTCATGTACGTGTGGTTTGGCATCCTGTTTGGTGTATCAGTGGCACAGCTTCAAAAGTCCCCCTCTCATTATGAAACTGGAACAAACAGGCTTCGCCAGGGAATGTGAGGGTGGTTAACAAGACCAGTCTGTGTGTGCATGACTGTGTGTGTGTGTGTGTATTCCAGTCTTCTTTTCATTCAGACCAGATCCTAAAAGGGGCAATCTTGCCAGGCCGCACAACCCCATTAACTCAAAGGGAGGAACTGCGCAAGCAGGGGCAAATGAAAGAGGGAGGTGGATTGGTGTGTTTTTTTTTTTTTTTTTGCAGGCCTAAACTCTAACAGCCTCCCCATTTAGAAACCCTCATTAAAAAAAATCTTCAAACTAAGAGTATAGATTCATATAAAAACTGCACCAAGCATTTTATCAGACGACGCAAATGCAGTCGACTCACTAACAACTTCATGTGGAGCTTTACGTGACAGAGAGCATGTGTAACAGAGAGTTTGATGGATACCACTGACCTCAGCTCCGACGCTGCCACAGGATGCAGTCGACGTTTGTGTGTGTGTGTGTGTGTGTGTGTAATGCAATCGCAGAGCAGAAACACAAAAGACAGCACGTGTCGGGCAGCGTGTGTTTGTCTGTGCTGGTGCGCATATTCTCCCAAACAAAAAGCAACACAGCTGCTGGCAAACAGACAATCGAACTCTATCCCACTAACCAGCACCTTCGCTCATTTAAAAAGGACCTTCTAATGTCAGCAGCAATATTTGAGAGAGCCATGGAGAAACAATGCAAATACTGTGTTTTGGCAGAGCTTGTAAGCAAACCCCCAAAATTTTCCCCCCATTCAAACTAAGGAGGGCTTTTTTTTTTTTTTTTTTTCTTGCTTTGGTTGCACTGATTAGAAGAGCAAATGAAGGGCCCAATTAGATATGATGAAGCTCGTTATTATCCAACTCAAAGTTTTTACCCACAATTCCAAACTCTATAATTAGTGGGAATACTTTACTAACTTATTGGATATAAAACATTGTTTCTTTAACTCTGTGGATACACTTGTTTCAAACCCCAACACTCCTGAGATTGTGATTCCTTGTTTCCATTCATACTAGGCTTCATGTGTGAATGCGACATTTTTTATGTTTCTTCTGTAAAAAAAAAAAACAATTAAAAAACTAATAGGTTTCTTCTTATCTTGGCCTGTAACATATCTGACAGCAGTTCCAGTCAGTCAGAATCCTTTATGCCTATCCCGTTCAGAAGCATAAAGCTCAGCAGAGACATGCAGTAAAATAAACATCATTAAGCATGAAAAACACGGACAGTAAAAACCCAGATTCGACTGTCAAAGCCACTAACTTTACACCAGCACTGGAGTCCTGCAACGTCTTGCTAAAACTCAAACACCGGACAGAAATGAGATAAAAAAATCCCTAAAGAGGATCAAATAAAACAGCTTTTTTTTTGTGTGTGAAGATCATCAAGACAACCAATTACCATGTTTACATAATCAGATATCATGCTCATGTGTGAATATAGCAGAACATACTCCACAATTAAAAAACAAAACAAAAAAAAACACTAATTAGTAAAAGCACTCTATAAAAATTCATGTTAGGTACAAATAATTTATCTGGGGAGGATTCATGTTGCAGGTGGATGAACCGTGTAACTAGTGTTGTCCGCTATGTGGTAAATGGGTTCTTATTGTCGACAACTTGTTCTCTCATTCAGACATTGATGTTTTTAATAATAGGATGCCCTCTAGAGGCCAAAAAACAAATCTAAATTTTTTCCAAAAGTCACCAACATCTCCCGTCCGGCTCCTCTGTGCAACTATTTTTGTCCCCATTTCTCTGTCAACAAGCAAGAGAACAATGAAGAATAGAAAGTGGGACCTAATCACAGTCTTCCGCTCGTTGCGTGCTTCTCGACGGCTCAGGACACTGAACACAGAACGCTCGCAAGCAGAAAAACTCCAAAAAAAAAAAAAAACAATGACCCAACAGGGATCAATGTGGTATTTATTAGTGATTCACCAATCAATCAGGCGGTGATTAGAATAGGTCTGTATTTTCCCCAGTCGTCGTCTGGGCAAAGGCTGAAATTTCCAGACTTTTATTGCAGACTTTTAAATGCAACAAAGTGAAGATGTTTTTTTTCTGTCCGTAAACACATCAAAAACATTTTTTGGGTTTTTTTTTTGGTGTACTTTGTTCCAGATTTATTTATTTTTTAAATCTGACAAAGGTTAAGAAACGCAAAACCAAAACTAACAACCCCCACCCTCCACCCCCAAAAAAAGAACAGGCAATTACACATCTTATCTTTTTCCAAAATTCACAGCAATACAAGGAAAAAGCTCATTAACTTCAATCAAGTATTAACCATCGACATATGAACTGTAAGTTGTGCGTGTAATGGTATATAAATACCATACTGGTAAAGGGAAAAAAAAAGGTTTTCAATTTTAAAATGTTGTATTCTGACTGCAGCTGATAAAATCAAAAAACGGAAGATTAGTATAAAAAAAATAAACAAAGAAAAATCAATGAATAAGTAGCTATGATATTTGTAATGTGGATAAATACACATTTAAAATTACATAAAATATATTTTTGAAAGTACCAAAGAATCGCTTTCAAAAACAAACACAAATGTTTTAAAGGATTTATTTTATGATTTATCAGAATAAGTATCTTTCATGGCTTACAAGCCTTACTCTATCATTTTTTGATTATAAAATTTAAGCTTAATTCTTCTTTTAATTGCTCAGCGCTGGATTTTTTTTTCTGATTACATTAAAGAATTTAAAACATAATTAGAAGATGTGGAGGAACAAAGATCTTCCTTAAAAGGACTGACGAGACCAAATGCTGCATTTTTATCTAATCATTCTTTTGGAATCACCTTGGCAGAGATAATGAATTATTTCATCCAATATCATTATTTCATTCAGATTATTTTATGTCTCCTAGATTAGTTGGAACACAATCTGTTTCAAATGCATCCCTACAGCACCCTTCATCCTGTAAGGTAATTACGCAAACCTCTTCATAAATCTTGAGTATTATTTCAGTCATGCAGAGGCATGCATTGGCTACATTTATGCAATCGTCCCTTCTTATTTTCAAAATAAATTAAGAAGTTTTAAGTGAGCTGTAACACATAATATGTATCGAGTAAGCTCAAATTACAACTCCATCACTATGCTCAAAATTGTTAACAGTCTTGTTCCACTTCATCTCTACATGAGCTCGGGATCCGTTACTTTGTAAGCAGCTGCTGACCCCGTGGATTGTGCCTTAAGTGTGATGCAGCTGTAGGTTTTGGATCAACTATTTCAGTCTGACAGCCTTTCTTATCTGCAGCAACAGGTGACCAACTGGCCATTTAGCTGCCCGGAGAAAAACCAAGACAGCTGACAAAGCAAACTCCTGGGGGGCAAACAAAGGAGCCGCTTTGAATCGAGTTAGTCTCACTAACTCGGCGCTAATATCTAAAGAAACGCGTAACATAACAGGTATTTAAATGCGCTTCAGAATGACAGGGTTGGCCACATAGGTTACCTCTTAGTCACATCCATCCAGCTGTGTTCAGAGGTGCATCAGCACCCCAAGCAAAAAATAAATAAAAAATACAAGCAAAAAAATAAATAAATCAACCAACCCTCGATATGCAACAACGTCCATTGAAAGATGGACTAATTTAAGGCAACAGGTGACATGATGTTAGCATGGGTGTAAAGAGGACTGCTATTCCGCTGTTTACTTTTACCGCTAGCTAGTCTGCTAACATGTCAGATATTAAAGTTAATGATAGAAGCGGCGCAACATTAGCTTAGCCCTTGGACGTTCATCTTTTAAAAATAAATTTTCCTACCACTACAAACTAAAGAAAATGTGTACCGTTGATAAAATTAAGCTAGGATTAAAAAATAATAATAAAGTTGATATATTGGACATGATGGGAACGAACAACACTTTGTAAAAATACTCGAATAAACTACCCGTTTATCAGTTCCAGACGACTTTGCGTTAGCTAACCAGATGTTAGCTTACCTGGTCTTGGATCTTTAACACAGCCATGTTTCCCAGAATGAAAATTTAAGAAAGAGGAGAGGCAGTAACTAGCCCAGGAGTTACTGTAGATTGACTTCCCGTGAGGGAGGGAACTGATAGGGAAGAGACTCTGGAGCGGAGCAGCTAACCCCCTCTTCCTGTCAGGAATAAACTCGCCACATTTTTATGGGAGACAAATGACTGAACGCTGCCGAGAAGCTGAAACGTTACGTACCAGTCAGCACAGCCACACTGAAGGGGATTCATTCAACACTGTATGACAGATTTTCCTTATACATCTTTAACAGGAATGCTTTTTTGTTGTCACCCATTACTTTCTCAGTGTTTCTATGTAACCCACCACCGTCAAATAAAGCCCGCAGAATTAAGAAAAAGTTACTTTTGTATTTTTTCTGATTCAGTCTAAACCTTTGAAATTGCTGGGGCGTCCACACCTGGAAAGGAAAAGGCAACTATCCGAAATGTTTTCCACTAGAGAATGACTTTAACAGTTACATATGCCAATAACCACTTAATTTAATGGATAGCAACACTTGAAGCTGGTTATTAACTATATCCTGCAGCCTTGGGATTTTTTTTAACACAGTTGTATGTCTCAACCAAAAACTGATTATCAATGCATGTAGTGTGTACTCAGTTTTCCACACTACATGACATTATGAAATTCTAAGAATCTATATATATATATATATATATATATATATATATATATATATATATATATATATACACATACACACACACATACATACATACATACAAGCAGTTCTATCACTACAGCACAACATATGAGAACAATGCTACTAAAGGACAACAGTCACAGAAGATTTGATTCCTGGAGAATCTCAGCCATGCTTGACTGGGTTCTTGCAGGTTTCAGTAGGATAAGCTTAAGACCTTTTACAGACCCTCATGAATTAAATCTAAGACCAACATGACATATTACCAGAAACATTCTAATTAACATTTTAACAATGAAAGCTCTTATTGTTATCAATTTAAAGATTTGTGTTTATTTGCTGAAAATGATCAATTTAGCTCCACATTAAATCAAAACAGCTATCCTAACCTAAATAATCTTCTCAACAAAACACCCATGTACATACACAACTTTATCCTACTCAAGTCTGAGCTCATCCCCTTTAGCACCAATTTCAGTTTTAAGGGTTTCCAGTTAGACAAGATTTTCAAACTTTAGACTTCTCAAACGCATGCGTGAATCCTGGTGGGATCATATTGTAGACTTTGTATTTAGTCTTTGATTTATGAAAAGCCTTATGCTGCTGCAAGCGAGACTGGCTTGAAAACTGCTTGCCACACGTCCCACAAACGTTCTCGGTGTTGTGGTTCTGCAGGTGTTCGTGTAGACTTTCACCTCGCGTCAGACTTTTCCCACAAACCCCACAAATACAGATTTTGTCCCCTGCGTGTTTCTGCACGTGCGTCTTCAGCTTGTGGAAGTAGTGGAAAATTTCTCCACATGCCTTGCAGTAATACGACCCAACACGTTTCTGAGTGGCAGACAACTCCGTTTTCATTGTACTAGGATTTAGGTCTGCTAATTGATTTTTTGCATGCTTTTTGCTTGGTGGACTAAGATAATCTGAACTTGAGGATGCTGCTTTGGTTGGGATAGATTCCTTGGTATTGCTGCAGGATTGGCCCTTCGTTACAACACCGGTTTCATTTGGGTGCTGCGTTTTGCCAGCTGAATCCAGTCCTTTACCAAAGCCACTATTCTGACGACTTTCCACTATAATAACTTCCTTTCCATCTTGGATGCGAGTGTTGAAGCAGATGTCCATGCCACGGTCTTGATTTGGGTATAGACAGTGTTGCTGTGGTTGACTGCTACCAGAATGTTGGGCATCCACCACATTTGGAAGTTGGCCTGAGAAAATTGAGGATTAAAAATAAAAATAATGTTTTACATGGACTGTTCATGTAGCTGTGCCATTGACATAATACGGCTTGTAGTTTGATACCTGCTGCTTTTTCTTTCATTGGAAGCAGAGGTGAAGCCGTTTCCTCCTGCTGCTGTTCCGGACTGCTGAGCTCTTCCTCATCTTCCTCAGAGTCTTCGAGGCCCGAAGATTCTTCTTCAAACATGACAGTGTAAGGCAGACGAAGATTCCCTGGTGAGAAAAGCATTGATGTGTTATTATTTCAATAAAAACATGGTAGGATTTTTTTTTTCTTGGAAGCAAAACAAATTTTTGCATCCAGAAAGTGAAAATAAAGGGGAACAAATACATACTATGACCGAAACCTAGAAATCAGGCTGCTGCACCTTTGAACAATGCAAATATTCAAAGATCAATTTGTACAATCTTTCATTATTCATTATATTCACAATATGTCATTCAAATAAATTCAAATAGTAAACACTGTCCTGTTTGTGGTCAGAAGAGCAACTCATTTAATATTTTTTTTCCCTTTTTGATAATTAGAATAAATAATAATATAAATTTTTCTATTAGTTGGAACAGTTTCAAACCCCATTTAAATGAAATAAATTCCAGAAAAATTGAAGATTTGTCTGGTAATGTCTTCATATTTAACAGTAAAACATGAGATCACCAACTGTGGGTCATTTTATGCGGCACCTAAATCTTACTCACAAAAAGAATTTATGAAAATTTGCTGTTTGGGTACATCTATTCAGTAGGGAGAAAAAAAGTTAGAAAATAATCCATCAGTTATTGCTACATCTGACAACCACAATGGAACAGACACCTCTGGATCACCATAAATAAAAAATAAAATAAAAAAAACTGTAATTAAGCACGCAAAAAAAACAAAAAAACCATAAGACATTGGTGCTGCATTTCTTTATGGTGTATGAAACATACTGACCTGACACTTGGCTTGTCTGCAGAACAGTATAACCTGAAATAAAAAATAAAAAAAAACACTTATCTTTAAGTGAATGAAAACAGTATTAAGATTGACACATATAGCATTATGTATGGATAGTTGTATTCCTAACTGATGCAAACGTAAAAACACATCTCCAAGAAAACCTACAATGTTGTTTTGATAGGTGGACTTTAAAGATGCATCTCCGATTAAGGACCTTCTTGCAGCACGGACAGTGCCAGTGACTTCTTTCCTGAACTTTGTCTGAACACATACATGGGATCACAAATCTTTCTGCAAATAGAGAAAAAAAAAAAACAGGTTTGCTGATTAGGGGTAAACACCTAGTTTAAAAAAAAACAAATGCTAATGAGCCATTAATTAAATAATTTATTGCTTAAAAAAAAAAAGCATGCGAGTTACTCCATAAAAAACTACTGTTTTCAAAATTATATGGACATGGTGCTTGATGTGAATAATATTAATGCATAGTAAAAGTGTGAGATTTTCATTATGCTGTCTTAAGTAGCCAACAGACAATCAGTATTACATGAAATGTTTCAGGGACATTGAAAAAAATTATGGTATGAAATTTTATTCAACAAAGTTCTCAAATGTGATGCTTAAACCTACCGATGTCATCCTGAATAAAATGGACAGCTATATCATAATGTCTTTTCATCAGGTGGTGCTTTGAGGCGGGCACTTGCTTGGAACAGAAGAAACAGTTCTCCATGGTTGAAAACCTGAGAAGGCGCTCCTTGGAGATGAAGACAGTCTGTTGCCCTGGGAGACGAAAAAAAAGATTTGATTGACTCAGGGAAAGGACGAGTGCAAAAAAAAAAAAAAAAAAGATTTCTGATGCTTGAGACATTGAGTGGAATAAGCAATTCATATTTAGGGTATACCAAAAATGAATCAGCTATGCGTTGTAATAAAGTGTTAGAAAGGTGTTAAGCGTTTGTTTACGGAGAAGAAAGTTACTTTATGATCAGCAACAATTTTTGGCATTATTCTCACCAACAGTGGCGCTAAAGGTAGATGTTTGGGTCTTGCTGTTAACTCCTGAGTCTAGAGCAGATGGGCCAGAAGGAGAATTTTCTTCCTTAAGAGCAGGAGCGATACTGCAGTCAGTGGCAAGCTTTGCAGCAACCTCTGTAGTGGTAGTGTTGGTTACGTGACAACCTGCACAGAAGAGACGAGAAGAAAAGCAAAACTGATGAAGAGCGCACCTCGATGTACGTTCTGGAGCAGAACTAAGTATTCTACACACAGAAGGTGTGGCTCTCTTCTCCATTAGAGAATCACAATTAATTAACCTTCCAGGATTTTTTTTTTTTTTTTTTTGTGGGTTTTGTAGACAACCAAAATGTCTACAAAAACAACAAGTTTCATATTTGAACAACATGAAACTTAACACAGAAAGGTTTTAAGCAGCTGCTTATTTTATATCTGAAGCTACCATTTTATCTTGCCATTGAATCTGTACATGTCTTAGAAAAAAAACAAAACAACAAAAGCGAGTCTTATTAGTTTAGGTCTTGTCTCTGGGATGTGTGTATGGGCTGCAGCGATTAATTGGAATAACTGAAATGTAAAAAGTCAGTATGCTTAAAGAACATACTCTGAGCAGTAACTAAGTCAAAATTGCACAAAAAATGTTACATTTAAAATTTTTCTGTAAACATGTTCTACCCAGAACTCCTCAAGTAGTCTAGTGTTAATTTCACCCAATTACATTTCTGTAAAAAAACAAAATGGAGAAAAATCTCCTATTGGCACCTTTTGTTATTCAGTTATTAACAGGTTAGTCCAAAAAAAAAAGTAAATAGATAAGCCCAATAGTGGGTTAAGCTTTTCACATGATGATCTTAGAAGTATTATTTAGCTGTAGATGCTTCATTTGGTACAAATGATTAATTGTTTACTAAAGGAGCCTGTTATTGCATTTTAGGCAATTTTTTTAAAAGGTTAATTGAATTCTTTATTTCCATCTTTTAAAGCTTCTCCAATATTGGACATATATTTTAAAAAAAGAAAGAAAAAAAGCTTACACCATGATCATGCCAAGGGACGGAGAACCACACCTATTCAATGTGGCCCACAATCAGATGTGGAATGAGTTCACCATCCCCAGCAAACTCAAGCTCTGTTGCAGTCTGCATTTCACAGTCTCCATCTTGTGAACACGGATTCCACTCATGGTTTAACAGAGTTGCGTCTTGCCTTCAGCCATTTGCTCCTGCTTTCTCAGCAATACCCGTAGTGGGCCAATTTCTACTTATTTGGATGAAGCCAAGACAGAACTTTGTCATGACTGATTTAGCACGGTAGTGCAGGTTTAGTGAATGCAAGAGGTGAGCTCATTTCAGGTGAAGGCATTTAATGTTGCTTGCACTAAGATTTCTATTTAAAAAGAAATCCCCAAACAGGTACAAGTGTTTATTTGCAATAACTAACAACTCAACAACTGTGCTTGGTGTTCCCAAGTATTTTATAGCAAAAAAAAAAAAAGCCGTAACTAAAGAGGATTAGCGCCTAACATGTAAACAAGTGGTCCAAAGCAGGAAATCGCACCCATAATTCACGCAAAGCCTCATGGGGGCTGGGAATACGGGGGATAGTTTGTTTGAAACGGGATGCTTCTGATTAATTAAACAGGGAGCCACAATAAGCCATAATTTCTATTGAATTCGTTAACCATACGAATCAAACCAATACGGCATGGTCTGACCTTGTTTCTTTGGCAACTTTTTCTTCAGGATAATCTCCAACAGAGACGAGTGGCGCTTGTTTTCCTCCTTCAGCCGGGTGACCTCTTGCTCGTACACTTCTATAGTTTTGTCGATAACAGCAAGGATTTCGGATGTAGCAGTTCGCAGTCGCCCAGCCACAAACAACTTTAGCTCCTCCAGTTGGCTCATTTTCACAGTTTTTCCCACTTAAGACCTTTCGGACACACGAGAAATGCTACTGCAGTCAAAGAACATTTCCGCTCTTTGCATTCAAACAGACAAGCCCCTTTTATCGGCGGATTACATTACCAGTTTAAAATGTCGCCCCCTTCCGCACCGGAGTATGTCGGACGCAAGCATGAGAAGGCAATATTCAAGAAAACTGATTTTCAGGTCATTTTCCCCATCATATTAATAATTTTCAGGACCATAAGTTTTTTAAAAAAATGCAGGTGGCGTTCACAAAAACGTTAGACATCCAGTTTAATTAAAAAAAACAACAAAAAAAAAACACCCAACATTAAGTTACATTTTGTGGTCTACAATACCAGAACTACTAAAGTTGGCCAAACACAACATTAATCAGTGTTAACATTATATCACACTGATTATTCAAAGCACCAGCCCAGACACAACCAAGAGTTGCAAGACACCATAACTTGAGGACCAGTGCCATAACAATCTGTAACAGTCCTGGCTCAGAGTCTGAAGGTGCATGACTCTGGTGCATGTGGACATCATGTGGCCGAGTCAAAGGATGAAGCCCACTCAGGACACCTGATGGTGCAAAATGCAACACCCGACAGAAATGTTCCTACACACAACCACACAGTGATCCTCAACATCTAGGAGGGAAAACAAAACAAAGAAATAGAGCAAGCATGCTCAGCTTCCAGTATTCTGCAAGCCCAAAGTCAGCTTTGTTCTGCTTTTGACTCATGTCTGTTTTCACTCTCATGTCTCCAGACAAAAAACGGGCACTTTGTGTTGGACTACAGTAGACAACGTCACCTCTTACCTTCCATCAATGAAGTGATTTGCCGCTTTTCCGTGAGAAGCTCCACACTTCACCTTTGCTGCTGAAAGAAAGTCCCTCGCCCTTAAAGCAGGTGGGCCAAATATTGATGAGCTGCAGTCTGTTAGAGTGGTCTCTGTTGATGTCAGCAACACTCTCTTGATGAACAATGATGAACACATCAATGTTCAAGCTAACATTGATGTGTTAAGATGTTCAAAACATTTCCATATCCATTGGTATACAAAAATCTGAATTTGTGGAGGCAGACTGCTTCTACGATCATTTGCAAAGGAATTAGTCACTTCTGAGTCACACAGGAGCTGAGTTCATTTAAAATTAAATTACTGAACTGCTAAAACTACATACTCCAACTCATCAACATTTCTCATCCAAAGAGACTGGATTTGACAGTTGTCAGGGAAATGGTTCGTACCTGACTGCATTGTGTCAGATTTAAAGTTTGTTGTAAGGGGACTATATTGTGGGTCTCGCATTCAGGAGCCCCTTAAGTCTAGTAAAAGACTTCTTGTTCTAACCCAACTGTGCACCAGTGCTCAGAGCAAAGTCCATGAAGACATGAATGAGTGAGTTTGGTGTAGTAAACTTGCCTGTAATTAGTCCTCCAGTTAATGTAACTGAGCAGCCTTGTGCTCTTGTTAACGTTGGTGCCTGACCTTACAAAAGCCATGAAAAAAAAAAAAGATTAAATACTAAATGACAGACTAGACAGACTTCTCAGGGTCTGCTATGCCTACTTTTTGGCTGCAAAAAGTAGGCATAGCAGCATAGCAGGACAGCCTGTGTTTTAAAAAAATAGGATATTAATAAAGTTCATGTATGTGTGAAGGCAAAACCCCGATACTTTGTGTTGTTGCTGTGTTTTTTATTTTGACATTGTCCTCAATTATTCTTCCTTTTTCTTCAATCGGTGTATATGTTTGTGATGTTTGTCTGTGCATGCTTTTCTTACACGAATGCCTACAAACATGCATCTGTTGGTCTTTGAGCTTTACACGTAAAACTGTCCGGGTGTTTATGGTCCACATATTTATTCTTCCCCAGTCTTTCTATCATTCAGTAAACAACAAATATATTAAAGAAAGGTAGAGACAGTGCTTGTAAAATATGCCAAGCAACTTTTGGCAAGTGAAAAACAAACCTTTTTGATAAAGGTATGCAACTTTATTTAAAAAAGAACAATCTACAATTCAATTCTAAATGTCGACATTTGAAATGTCATAAAATATTCGCTCCTCATTTTAATTTGCAAAGCAGGTCATAATCAATAGGAGAAAACTTAGAAACAGCTAATGAAAATAAGAAGCTGGAATAAGCCATAATTTTTTGCATCTAAAAAAAAAACAATTTGATCAAAAAGCCTTGGCCTGAACAAGCCTGAGAGCAGATAGACCCTTTATATTAATCACAATAATCTCAGAAAACTGTTTTCTGGAGATAACCTACATGAGGTAATAAGGCATTGAATGACTTTATTGGAAACGTTGAGCAAAACCGAGAGTAAAACTCTCCAAGTACAATCAAATAATGCAATTTCAGTGCTTTCGGTGTGTCCGAGTCGTCTTCAGGTGGTCTATCTTGTGCATTTGGAGGAAGAGGGGTTACACTGGTACCCATACTCACAACAGTGCTTACCATCCGCACAGCACACACCCTGAAAATTATTCAAGTTAAAACAAAAGAAGTCACAAAGGTTTTACAATCAAGGAATATTCATTTCTATATTTCTGGACAGAACAGAGAGAAATTCTGTATCCCAAATTACTTTTTACATTATCCTTTTGCTTGTACCATTACATCTTCTATTGTGAAGCACATAACTATTAAAGTGCATGCCAACCAAAGATTCCCAAACAACAGAACAGTTGTGCAAGTCATACCAGTGGGTAAGGACAGCAGTTCCACTTGTTTCCGGGTCCCTTGCAGCAACTTGAGCCACTTGGGCAGTAAAATTTGTCATCACAGCGAATGACTCCCTGATTGAAGGAGTTGGCACTGGCTTCTGTCAGAGCTGTCAGTGCTGTCTGCAAAATTAAGGTAGAAAAAAAAAATGATAGAAACTAAACATACAAGCTGACAATTCTTCTGTATCTGTTTAAATATATTTTTAATATTCATTTTTGTCAATCTTTTTTTATCTTTTTTTTTTTTTTTTTTTAAAGGTGTTGTTATACATTTGTGGCCAATAGGAGGAGCAGAAATATAAGCGTAAAGTAAAACTGCCATATCAAGCACGTGTTGTATACCTCCTTCTTAGTGCTTTTGTTCTCAGACACTGAAAGAAGATAAGCTGGGACTGAAGTCAGAGATTTTTTGTAGGTGAACAGATCCTCCAGTCCTTCTCTAACACAGTGACTGTAAGTGTGGTCACAGTCGTATCCGTACGGACAACAGTGGAAGCCGTCCAGGCAACATTTTGCCTACAAGACAAAAACAACGTATGTAGAAATTAGCTACAGAACAGCAAAACATGTTTTCAAGAGCTGGAGTGAAAAAAAAAAAGGAATTTCTCCCAGAAAGTGATTAACTGCTTTTCATTTTGCAGGTCTACTTACAGGAGACAAAGGGCAGCAGAACCAGCCACCTTTTGGGTGTCTGCAGCAAGTCGTGCCATCAGGACACATGGTATAGCTGTCACAGTAAACACCTGGACTTTTTAATTCTTCTGGGGAATTGCTTTGTTTGACCTCCTCAAAAGGGGTCAGAGAGAGGTCAGGGGTGCTCGGCACCTCTGCAGCCACTTTCCTTACAATCGGCATGGTGATCCATGGTTGGTATTGCTTCACACAGTTCTGAGTGGCAAGGTCACAGAGAAAACCTGAGGGACAGCAGTGGGCTAGGTCACTGCAGCAGACAGCCTTCACCAAGACAAATGCAAAGAGAGAGAATCAGTGACACCAGTTGTTTTTTTTTTTTTTAAGCCTACTACATTACCGCACCAGTGACTTAAATGTCTCTGTGTTTAAAAGAATGTGACGTACCTTTGGATACGGACAGCAGCTGTATCCACGAGCGGTTTGGCAACAGGTTTCTGTATCAGAGCAGGAGGCCCCATCGGGACATCTGATGGAGCAAGATGCAAAGCCCCACAGAAACATTCCTACACACAGCCACGCAGTCATCCGCAACATCTAATGGAGAGAGAAAGTCAGCTGCAGTTTTTAGAAATTTGATTGTTTATTTCAACAGGACAACACTGCAGTTCACAACACCTGTCCGAGAAAGGCCTCCTCCAGGACCATAATGTCTGGGTTTTTTTGGACCACCCTGCATGTTCCCCTGATCTAAATCCTACTGAAATATTGGGGATGGATGGGAAGTAAAGTTTGCAAAATGGGAACTAGTTCTAGACGACTGATGTCAGCATATGAGGCAATATTCCCACCAGGGTAAACCCGGTCACTTCCATCAAGCTAATTTTTAAATATGACCAATATGAATCGTTACTCTGCTTCTTTCTTGCTCCGGTTTCTTCTTTTTGTATTTTGATTAGCTTATGTAACAAAAATGACCCAACGACAGAAGCGCCAAGACCTTCTGAGCCATTTCACGTTAACGGCTTTCCTTGCTAGCATCAAAAGAGGCTGAGTCGTTTTCCCACAACCAACAGAAACCTTCTCAAACCAACACAGAAGTGGGTCTGCTGACATATGGCTTGTGGTGTTCAGTTCACTATGACTTGACAGGTTTAAGTTATGTCAAGTCAGTGATCATTGTAAGCCCTGTTTTGAGCCGTATTACAAAGTTACGAAGCATGGCCCGCTCAGAGTTGTGGGTCATGTTTACCCGCCAGTCTCATCGCCAAATATAGAAGAACTGGAGCATTTAAGCAGCCACCATAAATCTTTGGAGGGCTTAAGGTCGGGGCTTTGAGAAACATGCTGTCCTGTGTGTTGTGGGTCAGTTTTCTGTTGGAACGTCCAACTGTGTCCGAGGTTCAACCATTAATCCGAACTGCACCAAGCTACCACCATCAGATGGGAAATAATTCCAAAAATGAGTCATTGTCTACAACGTAAAAGAAACTGCAGAGAAACAGGTGTTTTAGTCTACTTTGAAGCCAGTCTTGGACCTAAGAGGATGTGAGAGAAGATAGAAACACCTGTCTCAAAATAGACAACTTCTAACTTCACTTCACACGCCACATCGACAAGTCAACTGTATCAGGAGAAATGTTTGAGACAAAAATCAAACATTGCACCAAGAATTAAGCAGCCATCGCCATGCTTAGTAATTTTTTTATGTGTGTTTGGGAAAATAATCCCAAACACACATTAACAAAACCAGCATTGAAACAGAAAATGACAGGAAGCCTATGAAGTGGTCCTGAACTTCCTGCCACTTATCCTAGGAATACAATTTATAACCGTTAAAGTCAAGTTTGTGGTAACCAATTCAAATTATATACCAAGATGATATACCCAGGAAGAATTATGCCTCACACTTGCTGATGTTGACAAAATGCTTGCAGCCAAAGTGAAACTTGCTCAGAGACATTCAACCAAATATAAACTAAATGGGTGTTTGTGTACATTTGGACCTGTATGTAAAGTTTTGAGCCCGTACATAAAAAAAAAAAAAAAAAAAAAAAAATTCACAAGGAATACGCACGCACACACACACGCACGATTCTTGCTGTTTAATATTCAGTAGCATTGCATGTCGTGTTTCAGGTCAGGTTGATGAAAAATAAACATCAGAACAGGATATTCAGACCAGTGACGTTCTTAAGTAAAGCTTTCACCGTAGCTGTAAATTATGGTTAATGAAACAGCTACATGTAAAAATAAAAATAAAAAATTCAAGGAGATTTATTGAAGTCTTACCTTCTGCCAGTGAAGTGATTCAAAAGCTTCCTGTCACAAGGTTCACACTTCCCTTAAATGGTACGCCACTCTTGCTCTTTGTAACAGAAAGTGGACCCTCCCTCTGCACACAGTCAAGATGAACGCTTTCGGCTCAACAGTGGAGATGGGCGTTGTAATCACTGTACGAGGCTACAGGCGCACATGCGATCTTTCAGTCACAAGACCGGTCCAAAAAGTCCAAGTCAAACACCATGAGGCTTCTAGATATGTAGAAACATGCCAAAGACACTCCAGAGTTTTTAGACTCTTATTTTAAAGATTACAGACATTTAGTCCTGGATTTGAACAGTTTACAAATCTTTATGCAAATGAATCTAAACTTAAAATTTTCATGTAACAGCATTTATCAAAAAGCTGTATTTCCACCATTTCATGTCAGAAATGGTTATATAATTAAGAGATTTTATGTTTTTTAATCAGGTTTTGAACCCCTTTATGTAAACAGTTAAAGAGTCAAGCTCCTCCATTTGGTCTTTTATCATTTCATGTTGTCAGTGCAATAAAATTACCTCCTTGAGAAACCCACACTTCCCTTTGCTTTTGCATTTCTGGAAAAATGAAACTGTTAGGTTTGCGGCATGTCTAAACCTGTTACTTGAAAAAGAAATGGAAAACGTTTTGAGCATCCATTATGTCTGAAACATGTAAAAACCTATAATAAGTTTAACTAAGTATAGAAGCCCACATTTTATTGCAGTTGACTCTTACTTTACTGTAAAGATCTTGTGTTTGCATTGGGTTGAAGGTTATTTCTGATTGACCTCAATCAGTTTTCCCTTCTCCTCGCTGCTTCTTCTTTTCCTCTTGGGTTCAGTCTGTGGGGAGCATAACCGCTTAAATGACACTGCAGAAAGAAGAAGTCTTGGGTTAGCTACACCCCAAGACAAAATAAAAAGCATGACTGCCTAGAATATTTTACTGTTTCACAATAAAGGAGTTTTAAAATCCAGGTCTAAGAGGAAGTTCTAAATCAGTCATCATTAATACATTTCAGACAAGAGTTTTGTTTCCAACTGCTAAATGAGCAATGCAACCTTAAAAAATAAAAAATAAAATAAATTTTCAGTTGTAATGTCTCCTTTAAACTTAAATTAAAAGGGAGGATGCATTTTACCAAAAATATAATTAATTTAGATTATTATTTTCAAATAGAAAACTATCTTTTTTTTAATAGAGTTTTTGTAAAGCAGTTTTATGGCATTAACAGGAGGACGTATCGAAGGATCAGTTTGAATCCTTGCCCAGTTGCCGTCCATCTCTATGGCAACCAATGTTTGTTCTGGTTGTGCACGTTTCCGCAGCCTCCATGGTTGCACAGCGTTTTGAATCAGACAATCCCCACAGAATCAGGAAATCAGACAAGGAGACTCATTGCTTTTTCATCTGGACAGAAGGATGCGAGCTACCAGCGCTGCTATTAGATCAGTTGGTTAAAAAAAAAAAAAAAAAAAACAGCAACGCTGGTTTACATGCTGCATGTGTGCAGTTGGAGGTAGAAACCAGGGTGAACAGAGTTAAAAATGCAGCACTGCACTTACTGTGGAAAAGCCTCAGCACCAGCATGAGCACCAACCACCATTAACAGGAATGTTTTGATATCTTATTATCTCATAATATCCTACATGTTGATGCTTGTACCATCTGACTCTTCTGCACATCCTGTGCTGGTTGTTTGTCTCAGGCTTACCTAAAAAAAAAGGCCTGGAAAATATAAAATACAATGCCTATAAAAATCATTCACCCCCTCTTGGATGATTTTGCCTTTTTATTGCTTTAACTAATCAGTCATGATCAACAAATTTGACATTTTTTAACAATAAATATTTCTACAGAATAATTACAAATATTCACCTCCTTCAAGGTAGAAGGTAAAAATATAGCAGAACATATAGTCCTGGAGAACAACTTGTTTCCATCTGCAAGAGAACTGCAGCTTTGGAGAATATTTGTTTTCCCAGCATGACAAAGACCCGAAGCACCCAGCAGAAATGGTGTGAAGACAACTAGAAAGATGTTCTCGAGTGGCCTAGTGAAAGCCAAAAACTTCAATCCAAGAGAATTCATAGCAGGACTTGAAAAGGGCTTCTGACAACCGATCACAACACAACCTGACAGCAGGTTAACGAGAAGAAACTGCAGTGTCCAGATGTGCACACCTGACCGAAACGTCTCCACACAGACTCCACGCTGTGATTGCTGCCAAAGATGCATCTAACATATACCGACTTGAAGGTGGTGCATATTTATGCAGTCAGCTATTTTATGCTAAATTGCATAATTTTACTTTCATTGTTTTGCAGAAATCAGTTTTCTTTTTGACAGGAAGTGGGGGGTTTTTGGTAAAAAAAAAAAAAAAAGAAAAAAAAAAAGAAAAGAGACCAACTTTGTTGATCACAAGTGATTTGTAAAACCAACAGTGAAGGGTGAAACATTGAAGGGGGTGAATACCTTTGGTAGGCACTGTAAACTATAACATATGTTGTCTTGTTTTCCACCTAACGTAAGAGCCACGTTCATCTGAACAAACGTTCATCTGGCTCATCCTGCAGCCTGCTGTGCATTGAGGGTGCGGTTCAAAACTTGAGCAAAGATGATATCTAACTGAAGGCTTACATCCATGAGTAATTCATATCCTCAGAATACTACAACAACAGAGAAAGTCACATGAATGCTTTATTGTTCCTTGCAGCTAAACATTCACCTGAAGTAACATAAAGGCAGGAAGATTATATACGACAGTCGTGATCATCAGTACACAACCTGAGCGAGACAGTGAGACACAATGAGATTTTATTGGGAATGTTTGCCTATCATTAGAGAAAAAAGTGGCCAAGTAAAAACGAATAATGTGATTTGAGTATTTTTGGTGTGTTCCTGTGGTCGTCGTCTTCCGTCTCCGGCATGTGGTGGAGAAGGAGGCTCCATAATTTTACGCTGATCGTCAGAAACCCTGAAATTATATCCAGTATTAGAGATAAATAGGGACAAATCTTTTACACTCAACACATTAATTTCTATATAGCTGGTAAAGAAAGACTTTGGTGGGACAACTAATAGTCCCACCACATCTGGAAATGTGCAGTATGACAGGGCTGAATGTCAAAATTCAACCCTAAGCCGTACCTGTTAGTTAGGACAGCAGTTCCACTGGCCTTTGAGTCCCTTACAGCAACGTGAACCATTTGGGCAGTAAAACTGTTCATCACAGCGAGTAACTCCCTGCTCACTGGCCTGTCTTAGAGCTGTAAATACTGTCTGTAAAAATAAGGACAACTTCATCATTATTATTTTTTTTCTTCTCTCCTAGCTACATATTTTAGCATCAGTATGTTTCATGCGCAACACATTAATACGACAGTTTCAAAAATATGAATCCTCCAAGCACTTGAAAATGTGTTTTTGTTTCACAAAATGCGGCATGTTAACGTAATGGGGCAGGGCTGTACATATTTTGACCACAAGGGGGAGCAGTAACAAGGAGATGAAAGGGAAAAAGAGAATGGTTAAAAATCACAAGGCTGCCACTAGTATGTTTCACCATGGGGATGACGTGTTACATCAGAGCCTTTGGTTGTAACATCATAACGTGATGAAATTAAAACCTCGTGAATACTTGTGCAACGGATTATAGCTAAAGAGAGAGTCACAGATTTTACCTCCTGCTCATGGTTTTGGTCTTCAGCAGCTGCAAGGAAAGAGGCTGGGACTGAAGTCAGAGCTTGTTTGTAGTTGAACGGATACTCCAGGCCTTGCCTGATGCAGTGAGTGTAAGTGAAATCACAGTCGTAACCGTACGGGCAACAGTGGTAGCCGTCCAGGCAACATCTCCCCTACAAGACAACAGACGCAGTGATGTTCAAAAACGGTAGAAAAGTTGCCAAACAAATCCGTAGGTGGTGAAAGAAAATACAGCAGGTAAAATTTGCATTCCGCTTTTGTTTTTTGTTACCCTTTACTCCGTTTGTGAGCTCAACTGCTTTTGATGTGTTTCTAAGTGAGGAGTACTCGAGTTGCTCTGCTGTGAATTTTAAGCCGATGGCTTCATTAGAAATATTTTAAACTTGTGCAAACATCGACGTGTTGGCTTCTTATCCTCGCTATGTCTCCTATCAGTTCCTTTGTGACAAGAAACACTTTTCAGCTCACAGATCTACTCACAGGTGAGTATGGACAGCAGAACCAGGCGCCCTTCGGATGTCTGCAGCAAGTCGTGCCATCAGGACAATAATAATAGTTGTCACAGTAGACGACTGTGCTCTTTATCTGGTCAGGGACGTTGTCGTCTTCAACGTCCTTCAAGGGGATCAGAGACAGATCGGGTGTGCTCGGAACCTCCGCAGCCACTTTCTCCACCATCGGGATCCTGATCCATGGCTGGTATTGCTTCACACACATCTGCGTGGCAAGGTCACAGCGATATCCGTAGGGACAGCAGTGGGCCTTGTCAGTACAGCACACAGCCTGTAGAAAAAAACAAAACAAAAACACTCAATAAGAATAACCGGCACCAGGTGTTTAAAGGTCCCGGTGGCTGAAGGCATGCGGCTTTACCTTTGGATATGGACAGCAGCCATATCCATGAGCAGTCAGGCAGCATGTCGACGAATCAGCACAGGTAGTCCCATCGGGGCATTTGACGTCACAGAAAGCAGAGCCCCACAGGAAGACTCCGACACACAGCCACAAAGTGGTGCTCAACATCTGGTGGAGAAAGGGTGACAGCTGGTTTTGTTTTTAATTTTTGTGCCATAACCTTTGCATTTCAACTTTTGCCCACAGGTCTAGACAAAGTAACTGGATAGTTTCTAGTAAATTGCTTCAGAGTAAAACAAAAAAGAAAAAAAAAAGAAGTTGATTTTAAGATATTTGTAATTTCTTACCTTCTGCACACGAAGTGAATACAACAGCTTCTAGTCACAAGGTTGGCAAGTTGCTCTTTATATGCAACACCAGACACTCCCATTGATACAAAGCCGGAAAAGCCCTTCTTTAGGTCTGTTGATTAATTATTTGCAGGGTGGAAAACACTCCCACAAAAACCTATCTCGAGGAGCATGACATACATTACGAGGTGGCATTATTGACCTTTGGTACATCACACCGTTTCCCAGTCACAAGACTCAAGCACAATAGCGCTTCAAAACATTGTTGACTGAGTCTAATAAACCTGGATTTCTTCACCCCACTGGGAACTTTTCCTACATCACCCTGAGCTTGTGCAATGGTTTCAATTACACAATCAGGTTTGCTTTTAAAGCAGCGCAACTTTAATGATTTAGTCTCATCTCATGCACAGATTTCTCTAGGTTTACATAATTTACTTTAAGGTACAAATTCCCCAGAAGTCTTAGTAGCTAAGTCTGTTTTATTTTTAAGTGCAAGGGGTTTCATCTCCAGCAAATCTGAAACACTCTTAAATCTTTTTTTACATTCATGTCACCGCACAATGATGCAATTTCTACACGACTGTTGGGTAAATTATCTGCTTCCGACTTCATTTGTGGTTCATGAGTGACCCGATAACAAGAAATGCAACATTTTAGCTTGTATACAGAATTTGTCTGTACGAAGTGGTTCTTAATTCACTTCACTTCTCGTGAAGATCTACCAAATTGTTGAATGGATTTTGCTCATCAAATCATCAAAAGACTGGAGTTATCCATGTTCCACATTTTCCTACCAAATGCTTTTCATCCCCTCAAATTCCTACAAATATGCTGTTTTTCACAAGTTGTCTAAAACAGTTTTTTTTTCCAATTTATCCATAGTTATACAAATTACAATAAAGACCTGAAATATTTCAAAGTGTAAAAAAAAAAATCGACATACTTCTTTCTTAAATGACTGATGTAATATAGATTTTTTTTCCTACAGTATTTTCATGTTTTTAGCTCTACTTGTACACATAAAACATTTAGGAGTTTATTTTAAGTGAAACTTGGCCTGGACGATATTGTGGTGTCAAATATGTTACACAATCACACCCACACGAAAAAAAGAAAGTCATCACTTGTATTACACTTGAAGTTCCAACCAGATAAAGCCAAAAAAAAAAAAAAAAAGTTAAAACAACACTTTTTATTTGTTGAATACGTTTACACTGCAATGTAACATCTCGCTGAACAAAACAAGAATCTCTTGAGTTCACTATTACCTGTGTGGCTAACATCCTATAACAGATCCAACTTCAATATGAGGCTGGCAAGACATCAGGAACTACATGCATGACACAGGCACCGGCAGAACAGCCTTGTGTAGTGGTGGGTAATGTGAGGTATGAAGTGGGAGAGAGGGGGGGGGGGAAGCATACAGACTTAGAGCCAAATGCATGGGAAAGAAACATAATAAAATCTCAATCCTCAAAATCTACAAAAAAAAAAACCTTGCTGGAGAGAAAAAAGATGTACCGGTAGTTCCCTCATCTCGACTCCACATACAGAAGAACCTCAGCATTACGTCTTATGTCCACCTTTTTTCAATCCTGACGACTGCAGCCAGGTGAGAAACGTTTTCCACAATCGAAGGCAAAACAACACCGGTGAAGTGTGAGGAAAACAGGAGCACTGTGATGACGCGGCTTTCAGTCAAGCTCCGAGTCCGACTGAGACGTCGCCTTCTTTTTCTTTTTTCTGCCGTGCTTTTTGTGCTTCTTTTTCCTCTTCTTCTTGGATTTTACCTACAACCAGAAATACGTTTTGTTCAACAAATAATTTCGCCTGTATACAACACTCTACGTGAATTAAAATGCCAATGTAAAAAATAATAAGACGACACTTGTTTTTGTTTTTCTGAGGGGAGGGGAGACAATAACTAACATTGCTTACAGTGAATTTTACAGTGAACTTCTCCCTCTCCTCGCTACTTCTCTTTTTCTTCTTGGGTTCAGCCTATAAAAGTAATAAAAGTTGATCAATGTTCGGCTACGACAGCTCCTAAAATATTACTGTCGGTAACGTCTCCTGATTTACAGCGAGGGAAACTTGAGCAGTTTGGCCTTCGCAGAACTTCTAAACCACACAGCAGACATGAATTCTGCACGACGTACAACTGAATCAGTCAGTTCCTGCGATAATAAAATAAATGCAACAATAAAAAAAAATACCTCGTCCCAATCTGAGACAACAGTCGATTCTGATGAGGAGTCTTTGTGACTTCTCTCTGTCTTCCTTTTCCTTTTACGCTCCTTTTCATCCTGATGGAGGCGAGGTTTACCATCATTTTTGTAACGTTTCAGTGACTTTAAATCTTTTATAGCTTTCTGGACCAAGCAAATTACCTTGTCTTTCTCTCCGTCTTCCCTGATTCGTTTCCTTTTCTTAGGAAAGAAATAGAACAGTTTTAAGATGTTTTGTTTTTACCCAAGTGCCGTAAAAAAGGGGAGAATGGGTCATTCTAAAAAGAAAAAAAAACCTTGATTTCGACATCCGAATCGTCGCCCGAGACGTCCGATGGTCTCTTGCCTGACGATCGCTTGCGCTTCCGTTTTTTCTTTATGCTCTTCTTTTCATCCTGTGTTAAAACATGCAAATTCGTTTAAAAAAAGATTATTCAATTTGTGTTCGGTGGTCACAAAACGGCTGACCAACTGGTTTGCAGGATTGAAACTGGGACAAAATTTAAATCCTAGACTAGACTAATGCTTACCGGCACTAACCTCATCTACATCTACAGCTAAAAAAAAAAAAAAAAAATCTGAATCTCTTATTAGACTAGATTAATGATAGTGGGCTTTATTTCCAATCAAATTTTGAAGACACCGCTTCGTAATCTCTCAAAAACATGTTGAATTTACGTAATCAAAAAGTCGACACTTTCAATTACTGACATTATTAAAATCCAATCTGACCAGGATACCTCTTTAAACAATTCTGTCATATGTATTCATATTGGCTTGACTTACCTCGTCTTCGGACTCTGAAGAAGAGCTGCTGGAGGAATCAGAACTCGATGAGGAGGAAGATGAAGAATGCTTGAGCAAACACATTAAAAGCAGGGTTCATGAGATTTGAGCCAGTACAATTGACTGTAATTAAGTGGATTAAGTCAGATTTTTACAAATATGGAAACCGTGTATTTATGTGTGTGTGTGTGTGTGTGTGTGTGTGGGAGGGAAGAGGATTAGTGCGGTAAAGTTGCCAAAAAAAAAAAAATACTGGAAGTCTCTCCTCACCCTGCTAGACTTCTTCTTCTCCTTCTTCTTTTTCTGGATGCGTGTGCAAAAGCAAAGAAGCACATGGTTGAGTAAGCGTGATTCAATGGGATCCTCATCCAAAAATCTGATTACACACCTCCTTTTTGTCTTTCTTGTCCTCACTGTCCATGGACTTTTTGTCCCGTTCTTTGTCGCCAAGCCTTTTTTCTCGGTTTTTAGCCAGCTCTCTCCTCCATCTCTGCAAACAACATCGCAGAGGTTAACAAAAGGTGCGATTCGTGCAGATCAAGGGGCATTATTGCAACTTTAACGTTATCCATTTATTAACAAGAGAAGCTAGTAAAATATTTGGTCGTGATCATTTGATGCGTCTAAACCGCTGACTGCTGCTGCACAGACAGGCCTGTGGAATCAGTGGAGGTTATACTTCAACGTTACCTCATTCATTTTGTCTTCAAAGTCAGCCAGGGCCCGAGATCCCTTTTTCTTCTTCTCCAGCTGCTCCTTTAGCTCTTCCCTGTTCGACACAAAGCGCATCGGCTTCAGAATGCGACAACCTTAAATTTTTCAAAAATAACAGCCACATGAAATCATGACACGTAATGATTTTCAAGCACAGAGTTCACTTCAAACCAGACATAGGGATTAACTTTGTGCAAAAGTTGCATTTAAGTAATGGTTAACGCTTAAGAAATGCTCTATATTCATGTCTTTTATAAGGAGGTCATGTCATGGGATGATTTTTGCAGGACAGAAGTTTTCTGCTGACAGGCAGCAAAATCATTTTACACCTCCTGTCTTTTATTGCCATTTATGCTTTCAGAGGGGAAGCGTGGTGCATCTCACATTTTAGATGGACACATAAAGGACAACGATACCTGTGCTTGTGGTTTAATTCACTCAATATATAATTACAAAGGAATCCATAAACAAAGCAGTCACATGTAGCTTTTAAATAGTAAAAAAACAAAAAAAAAAACCTTATTTCCTCTTCTCTCTTGGCAGCCCTAAAATAATGCTGTGGCCTGCTTATTAAAATCCGTGAGACAAAAGAATGACTCAACAGTTTTCTTCATCTATACCACAATAGCAATGTCAACAAGAATATTGTTTGGGACTAGTATGTTTGCTATTATATCCAGAGTGTCGGTAATTCACAGGGTGAGAATTACACACCCCATACACACTGCAGGTGGGGTCTCATGTAAGCAAACTTATTTGTCTCATCTTGTTTTCTGTTGCCAACTAACCATGTTGGTCGAGGCCTGCTTAAGTAATCCTGTATAGTCGGTCCGGAGTTCTGGACAGGCCCCTTGGCTCGAGCAGCTGCAATAGGGTTTATGTATGCCTGAAAAACGACAGAAGACCATTGTTATAATGTTATAAGGACACTATAATATTAAGAAAATAACTCTGGAAGAATATCAAAAGCATTACTGAAAGAAAGAACCACAATGCCATAAATTCAACAAAACTACTGTCCTCTAAGTAAGACCCAAATGGGCAAAACCGTCCTTTACGATCAACTTTTATATGAAAACACTGCTTGTGTTTTCATATAAAAATAAAATTACTTTAAATGAACAAATGAAAAACAACATTTTAGCTAACAATCTGTGCGCTACTGAAAACTTAAATGAGGTTTCGTTATTTATTTTCCCTTTGGGACCAATGAAGTATTTTTTAATTTGAATCATTACATTTAAAAAAAAAAATTAGAGCAGAGTAATTATCTTTTTTTTCCTAGTCAAAAATGAAACTTGAGCTTTCTGAAATGAAAAAAACAAACAACAACAACATATAAAACACTAAATATTTCCAGAAGTGATTGTTTAAAGATATAATGGAAATACATGCACTGCATGAACAAATAATTCAGATTTTTTTAAAACCAGGGCAGCCATTTATTCTCTGACTGCTTCGTTCATATGCACAAAATAAATAAAAAAACCCACAAATCGGCTTTACACTAATATCTATCACCATTAGAGCAATATCAATGTAATAAAATCAGCAAGAAAAACCACATTAGAAGACTTATAAAGTTTTAAGCTGAAATGTGACAGCTTGGCATATTTGCATCAGCTACTGTTTACGCACTGCACAAATGAAGAGTTAGCATTGTAGCATAAAGCTATTCATTTCAGTGACACAATGCCTTGTGTTAGATAAATAGACCTTATGTTTAATCAACTGTACTCCCCTTTTGCATTTAACAACAGCGACGTGTTTATTTAGCTTGACATATTCACTGAAAAAAAAATGCTTCGTAGATATCAATGCTAATGCTAATGCTAAAACTGTTTTTCACCCGAGACGTTTGACAAATGATTTTGAGCAAATTATTTTTACGTTTATTTAAAAGCTAACTTAAGTTACACTCACCACTCGATTGTCTCTTTTGCCCATATCCAGCCAATGATGAGAAAAAACATTAGAGTTACTTTACTATCATTGGGCTAACCACTGCATAGAATGAAGCTAACGGCTACATGTACTCTTCTTCGACTTTACGGTACTCACAATCAGTGTCGAGGCAATACTGCCACCTTCTGGGGGTTATTATGCGTCTTTTTTCCACAAACTGGATTTTGTATAAACAACAAATGAAAAAAAAAGATAAATTCCGACAGTAAAAGTAAAAACATTTCTACCTACAATTTAACAGTATTACTAAATTTAGCCTTTACTGGGGCAAAGCTGCTGCCAAGGACCCCAAGGTTAGCAGGCAGTTACTCCAGAGACTTAAACCCCCCATAATAACAACAACAACAATAAAATAATAATAATAATAATAATGATAATAACCTATAGTAAACACGGTATACAACTAAAAAGTAACAATGAAAAGGGTGTTATGGTGATTTATTGAACCACATTCATAGACAAATAAAAAAAAAAAAACATTTGCAAAATTCTGCATTTTATTCAGCTGGTGCAACACCATATTATGACACCAATGCATTCATACATTATGCCAATCTGACTGATATGATGTATTTATGTATTCCATATTCCTTGTTTTGAAACTGTTAAACTGCTTTTAAACATGAACAACTGACATGAGATTTAAATGCGTTACATGGCGAGTCTTAGAAATGATTGCATGAACTTTGATGACAAAAACTGTCATTAGTTCAATTATAAAACACTATTTCTAAAGTAATTATAGCTTTATAATTATGCAGCTTTATTATGGAGCACTTAACATCAGAAATCTTGCTATCAAATAGAAAATGAACACAGTGTTTAGTTAAGCAGATCTATTATGCTCGCCTTTCGGCAAATACAAGTTGCTGGTAATAACAGTCTATTTCAAACAGAAACAACTACAGTAACATAATGGATAAATAGTATTAACAGTAGACTATAATCAAAGACACCATTATGAGACAGCTTGAGAGGAAACCTGAAAACCTGAAGGAATTGTTATGTGGTCACTTAGTAAGCCAAGAGATGTGCAAACTGTGCCCAAGAGATTTGGACATCCAGAAAAAACCTGAGAGAGTTGAAAAATGAGTGTGTTTGTGTGTGTGTGTGTGTGCTAGTAGCACTACCTGTTAGAAAAAAACATAAACCAACCAGTGTTAAATTGTTACTGTTCCGCAAGAACTACAAAATACAAAAATACAGCTCTGCATAAGTTGCCTTTTCCTTGATCATTTACAAGAAACAAAGAAAAAAAAACAAAAAAAAAAAAAACGGAATTGCAATAAAACGGCACATTAATGTAAAAGCAAAAACTGTAAATAAAAATGTGTTTATCATCTCGTTGTTAACACTACTGTAAAATTCATAGCCACAATCAATCCACAGCAAAGGAGATCCGTTAATTCCACCCAACAATTTCAAGAAACAAAATGTTCTCATCACACAACTTTCCACAGACCTTCGCCTACTCTACGTACACCTAGCCACTTTTATGACATATCTATGTGCTTCATCGACAGCTTCTGTCGTTGCACCTAGCTAAATACACTGTACAGTACCAATACCTAGTTTCTACACATTCCTTGCACAAACTCTGATCGTGAGCAGAGTCGGTGCACTTGGTGTAAGAATACCGTATGCCCAGCTTATTAAGAAAAACTCTAAAAAGAAATACATAAAATCCAGTAAAAAGCATATAAGACTTGTCAATAAAATTAAAATTAAATACAGAATATTTTTTTTGATAACACTTTGCCAAATGTTTCATAATGAATAGTGCTGGTGGGTCTTTATCCACAGAAAGCAAGCCTGTGCATTACGCTGTCGTTTAGATTGTAAATAAGTGAAACTTATAATGATAAAAATCCCACAATGGCACAGAAAGAGTCATTCAAAAGTCTTAAAGTAAGTGGCAGGATCAGTTTTCATTGTCTCAGCACCGTTACGATCAGCCTATTGAGTCTTTGAAGAGCGCAGCAACCATTAGAATCCTGCTACTGGTTTGTCTGCAGTTACTCTAGATACCCACAAGATGGCAGCAATATTATAGTTAACATTAGAATGACGAGGAACATGGCAGTGAGAGGCTGGCTTGTGATTCCTTGTGACTTTATAGGTACATGAGCATGCTTGGGTTGAGTACTTGCGAGCGCACTCCCATTGTTCGTCCCCTTACGGCACACTTCCACAGTGAGCATGAAGGCAGGTAAGATCCACGCTGTCCTCTTCGGACCCTGTCTGGTCCTCAAGACAGGAGGGCAGTCTGAAAAGTCTAAACACTGGTCATGAAGAAGCTTCAGCCTCTAAAACTTGTCCGGCCTCTCGACTATTCTAGGAGTCGATATAAGACACAGGCCTGTATTTGCATTGTTAAGATAACATTTCACAACCTAAAAAGCAGCAATTAAGATCCACTGGTTCTCGGGAGGGCAGCTTTTGTGCATGGTTCAAGGGCATGATCTGCTTTCATGCCTTCTTGCTATCTTGTTTTTTTTTTGTTTGTTTTTTTTTGTTTTTGTTTTTGAAGGAGTGTTATACATTGAATATAAAAAGTATTTCCCTCCCATCATTCAATTATATTTTACATTTATATGACACATAAAACTGCAGTTAATTAAGCTTTTTGACATGCAGACACACTGGCTGTCAAAAAAAAAAAAAACCCTGATAAAATGTTGTTTTGAAATGTAAAATGTGAAATTTATCTTGCATAAGTCAAGTGAAAACATTCGCGGAAGAAGGGTAAAAAATAAAACAAGCTGCAATGATCTTGTTGCATAAACTGAAGGTTTGTGAAAACATGTTTAGGTTCAATTTCAACAGTTTTTGAAATTGGATTCACCAGCATCATGGTGAATCCAAGGCTATAGTCAAAGAATAATAATAAAAGAAGATTTCTGTCTTCTGTTCATTCCACATACTCTTAAGGATTTGACAAGGTAAAAAGGGCAGATACTGCCAAGTGAATTTGTGGGATACTGATGCACTCCTACCAAAGAAGACTGACTAGTTTAAGTTGATCAAAGGATGCATCAATAAAGTTAGATCAGTTTAAGAGTTTGAAAACTTTGAGCGACTTATCCGTTGGATTGCACAGAATAAATGCCAGGTTTTTTTGAACGATTTAACATGGTTTCCTGTTTAACATCACAAAAATCCTAATGTCTAACAAGTAGATGTCAAAACCTCTGCATAGAATGACCCTAAATAAGGCCGTACCTCTGACTGAAGCCATCACTGTTGGCTGAGGGGATCGGGCTCATGTTTCTTAAATTAAATATACCTGCATCTACAAAGGAGCTTCTGCAAACTAAAGAACCTTTACTGTCTTATTGGAAATTAAAAGTAAGGTAAAGATAAAAGAGGACAGCATTTTGGTATGCTAACTTATGCCTACCCAGATGCTGGAAACGCTATGTTGAAATAGCTTTTTTTTTGGCAGAATGCTTAGGATTTGTTAGGATCAAAAATGAATTAAATACAACTCCAGAAGAAACCTTACAACCCAAGGCAATAGGAGAACCTTCAAGCGGTCTAAAACTAGCCAGCTAAAAAAAACAAAAAAAAACAAAAAACAAAAAAAAAAAACAGCGCTGGAGACCAAATCAAATGTATTATGACATTTGATTTGGTCTGTTAGCATAAAAGGCTAACGTTTATGCAAGGGGGCATCTTAAAGACTGTCTTCCACTGGCAAGTGTCAAAAAGCTTAATTAATGGTTTTCGGTAAGCTAGACACCCAGAAATACAAAATGGGTACAAAAATACTTCTTTTAGCCACTGCTTGGGATAGTTGCAGGCGTAAGGAGGACTATCAGGCTGTCCTCTCCTCAATAGTGGGTTTGTTGCTGGGGATTGAATGGGTAGCGTACAGACTCCTGCTGTTACTGTCCACGCTTTGAAAGTAGGGGTGAGTCAACGCAGAGAAAGCAGATATCCTCCTGGAGGGGTTGAAGGTGAGAAATTGCTACAGAGGTTGGAGAAAATTGAAAAAAAAAAAAAAGTAAAAACAAAAGAAAAAGAAGTCAAGAAGGAATAGTTAGTTAGTCAGAAACATTCTTACGATTTGAAGAGAAATTCATTTTGCTTACCATTAACAGGCCTCGTCCGTCCTCATCCATGTCTGGCACCAGGTCTTCTATTGGCTTTGGGGGTCGGGGTGTGAAGGCGCTCTGTGGTAAGGCCACTTCTTGAGGCCAGTCGTCTGGTGAAGGTACTCCAACAACACTGTTAAACGATAAAAAGATTATCAGTAATTCATTTGTGTCAATAACAGACTTTTAGGCACAATCCATTATCATGAGAAGGTTTTTTTTTGTCTTATTTTGAAGCAAATTATACTCATACTTACTCAAAGATCTTTCCCAGCTGATCTACATCAGAGTTTCCTCGAAAAAGGGGTCTAGAAAGGGAATAAAAAGAACAAGTCAGTTTCGCTGCCATCTGTACGACGTTGCCACTGATTCTCTGCGGAATACAAGCTTCAGAGTCCAAATTTCTGCTGTAGGTGAACAGAACTCATATACCGGCTTTTGACTCAAGGCGATAGGAATGTGAGAGGCTGATGTGAACGTTTGAAGTCCACATGTTGTCAGGATTGTGGAGCAGCGTTGGTAAGACCACTAAAGACAGGAAGGAGGGAACCAGGATGAAAAGAGGGAGGGGAGCAGTAGCAGGACTGCTGGTGGTTCCTGTGGCTTTGGGCAGTCTTCGGATACTCGTGGGCGGTCACGGCTCGGGCCTGGCACTCGCACAAATTCCAGTAGTCATCATCAGCACAAGCCTACCAGTCGCCTCGCAGGATAGAAAAAAGCCTGTTTAGCTCCTACATGCTTCAGCTTTGGCTCCCGGCTTCATCGATGTGAGTAGGCAATTGGGACCGAGACGCTTATGAAAGAAAAGTTGGATTATTGTAATGCCGAAAGAGCCATGGGAATGAGACTTTCCTGTTCAAGTTTCTCTGAGAGGGAAGGAGGGAGAAGGGCTTCAATGAACCTATTCACCTCAAATCTCGAGGCACAGCTGTGGGAAATCGGACGTTTCTGAATTACTGAAGAGTAGAAAAAAACCCTTCAAAGTAAAAAAAAAACGTTTGCCGCACAACGACGACGCGTCCGCACCAAAACTCAGATTGATATGCAAAGAGACTCTTTGAAGACATTCACGCAGAAGGAACATTTTCACAAATTACAAACAGTTACAAATATCTCTATTTTAATAAAACATGACGATAAAAAAAGTGCAAAGCGGGAGCATGACTGTGAAGCCATCTTTTGCAAATGAAAACAGTCATACTCAGTATGAAAACACCCATTCTTCTGCAACCACCAACAGGTTTCCTTCCATTTCCAGAGTTCCACTGGTTTTTAGCTCCATCCATCTTTCCAACAACTCTGACCAAACTTCTCTCTCTCTGCTGAAGAAAGTAGCGTAGCGCGATGGTGCCACCACCATGTGCCATCAAGGGAGGTGTGTTGAATTTGACGTGCAAATTTTAGTTTTCTTCCAGAGACACTGTTTTTCCACATGGGTCAAAAACTAAGATTTTTTTGTCGGAACAAGCCACCAAAACCTCCTTCCATGTATTTGCTTCGTCTCCTACGTGCTTTATGTCAAAAAGCACACGCCGCTTTTTATAGTCTTTGGATTTATTTTTGATTCAAAACAGATTTGTGCACAACTAGTAGATGACCTACGGATAAAAAACACGTCTTGCCCAGTTTCCATAGTCTTTCCATTTTTGAAGAGCTGGTTGAACAGAGCTCTTTGAGATGTTGAGTACTAAGGATTCTTTTACAATACTTCAAGGACTTCCTTCCATTTCTTGTTGAGATGCTGTTTGCTCATTATTATTGTCCGACCAAACCTCTGAGGCCTTTCCAGAAATACTGTTGATATACTAAGATGAAAGCTAACTGTAGAACATTTACTAATTAGGTAAATAAAGTTCATGGAGCATGAATTTTTTTTTTTTTTTTTTGCAAGGTGCTGGTCGTGTATTTTGCCTTTTGGCCTGGGTACTGTTCAAATGCACCTCACTTGAGCAAAGTCAGCAGTAACCTACCAGCCACCTTGTACTTCCCTGTGTTTTCCCACTTGCAGGAAGCTTTGCATAGCTGAACACCCACACTTTCCTACACAATCAAAGTCTGGAATATTTTTCACCCGAGCCTGTACAAAGAAAGCAGCCTCTAAGCTCTGGCTTAGAAGTTAAAATCTGGCACGAGATTTCATTTTAATTATGTGAGTCTACCCTTTTTTTTCTTTTTTTTTTCTTTTAATCAACAAATGTTTCTTTGCTGCTGAACCACCGCAAGGACAAAATGCCCCACGTGAAGTCTTTTGAATAAAGCTTTTGATACGCATTTTAAGATCAGACCAAACCAGTTTCTGAAAGTTGAAAAAAAAAAAAAAAAAAAAAGAATCACCTACAGCAAGTTATCATGCCAAAACAAGTAGGGCTGATAATTCCAAGAGGTCCATTTTTAAACCTAGACCGCTTTGTTGGTTTGCGGTGGAGGATAAGTGGGAATAGCTCACCTAAGTTTGACTGCTGGCATGTGCAGCGTCAACAGTTTGACGCAACTGTGCATCGACACGTTCTCAATAAAATACAAATACACAGACTGCGAAAATGCAAAGTCAAGCAATGGGACTAGAGAGTCCTCTCGAAAGTTTGCAAAATGCACCTCACATTCGCATTTTAAATGCATGAGCAGTCGAAGAGTGACACGAGGTTAGGACAGGCAGCTGAGTCACGCTTCCTTTAGTGCCATTTCGGCGCTGTCCCACATTCCACTGAGGCAACCTCTGGAATGTGTGCACATGTTTGCACGTGAGAGCGTCAATCTGTCTGAGGGCGAAATAGACAGAAATGCAGTTTTTTTTTGGTTGTTTTTTTATTTATTTATTTATTTTTATTTTTTTTTTAGAGAAAATGCATATTCCGCTTTGACTGCATGGACCAGCAAGTGCTGCGCAAGCTTTGGTCGTTTCCTACGTGTCAATCTGTGTGAACATGTGGACATGACTGTGCTCCGCAGAGGATTTATCAATCGAGTCTCAAGCTGTGAGAAAGTCAACAAGGATGTAGGGCCTCTCCCAGACCATTAACACACCACGTTCAGGCTTTTCGATTTGTGGAATGTCAACATGCAGACGTCCTCTCCCTTATTCTCTTGAAATATGAGTCAGAAATCATCCTTGCCATGCAGATGCAGACTTGTATAACATTTGCTTAAATTTCCACACACTGTATTCTTATGATGGCGTGCAGTTGTTTACTTTTTTTCTTTTGGTCCACAAAGGCACGTTAGGATGTTTGGAAAGAAGATAAAAGAAAGTAGTAATGGGGAAAATTTAAAGGTATTGAGTCCTTGTAAAAGTTTGGACTTTTCTGTAACATGAGACAACAAAGAACATGGAATGCTCTAAACTAAGATTGCAACCCGTGCAAAATTTAAACAAAACGTGGAATTTATAAAGCGTGTGGACGAACAGCTCCAGAGACATTTGACTTATAACCTTTACACGCAGTTTAGGCGCAAGCTAGTATGAGTTACTGTGTTTCTTCATCGTCGTCTTTTCTGCACTTTCCCCTAAATCTTCCTTTTGCTTTCTTTCACCACTTCTTCCAGGTGTCCTTTAATCTCCGACAGGTGTCCTTTTAAAAAGCCATCTTTATCGCTAAAAGAGTGATATTTGCGTTCACGGTCATCAAAGGACTCCGCCTCACCTTCCAGCTCAAAGGAAAACTGGTCAGGTGCCAAAATATGAAGACACCCACATTTACAAATACACAGCAAATCTTTTAACAGCTTTCTCTGTCAAACTGGGAGACAAAAGGAAACCCTAGCCCAGATGACACACACAGTCTACGACCTGCTGTCAAGGAGGAATTTCCAACAAAGAGACAAGGTCTCTTTGTTTCTGACAGAGCTCCATATAGGAAAGGACATTTTTAAGCAAACATTAAAAGACGTTTGTATATGCTTTATGGATTGCAGCAGGTATTTGAAGTGCTACTTTGAGTGGGGAACTTATTATTGCCTTGGTTCAACTGGAAAAATTATGCAGTGAGCATCATTTCTGCAAAATACTGCACCAAACAGTTTTGGTGCTCTGCAGAGCGATGAACTGATATAGTTTTGAAGGTTTTGAGATGACAGCGAGATCTTATCCGGCATCTTTCAAAGCTTTAATTTGGTATGCACGCTGTTAAACAGCACACACAATTTGTGTAAGAAACCACATTTGCGATTTCATTTCATACATTTTGAAGGAGCCGATAATTATTTGTTGTGACGCCAACTTAAAATGTCTGACAGAAACATCTGTTCTGCAGTCTTTATCTCCGTTGCAAACTCTGTGGGTAATGTCACTAAAACCACAAGTTAAATAGGGGTGTTGTCAAAAAAATTATTGTTTCAAATCACCAGATTTCTCATGCTAATATGCCGACATTAGCAAGCGTGCGGACATTTTATAGATTACACGCAGAATTTATAATAAAGATCAAACTCTCACTTCTAATTCTCAAATTTCTCAAATGCAAAACAGAGCCAAGCTGCAGACAATTCAACCCAAATAGGAATTTAAGTCTGTCAGCAAATCTAAGTGGAATTTCTGTTTAACTTAGTGAAAACACATTTATCCTTGTCATAATGGCATGCTGGAAACCATTTGGATATGACAAATGTTCACTTTCTTGGTGTTAGAAATACAAAAAAATTACATAAAAGAAAAAAAAACAAATGAAGAAGAGAGTGGGTGCAGTTTGGCGGGCGAATAGTTTTACGCCTTGGCTCTTAAGGTAAATTTGCAAAGCTGGCAAAAAAGTATGATTTGAAAGGGAAAACAAAACGCCTATCAAAATGTTTTAACCCTGTGTGACCTTTTGAGCTTGTGAACTTTCACATGCTTGCATGATGGGGTGAGAGGACGGTTGGGGAAGGAAGCAGGGCTGCTCCTCCTGGCAATAAGCCCTGCCCCAGAACGACACTTCTTATCTGCTATTGCACACACACACACACACACACACACACACACACACACACACACACACACACACACACACAAGTACAGACTAACTCATTTCACTTTGGAATACACACTTTTCTTCACATAGGCTTGCACCAAACCGTTTTCATTCTATGCTTATGGAATAAATTTAAACACTTTCTTTCCAACATGAAAAAAAAAGTACATGTATTTTTCCCACTGTAAAAACAAAATCCGTTATTAGTGCGCCCCTCCATTGTGAAGTTCGTTAAACCACAAACTGAAATACCTAGACCAAGAACCAGAATCTTGACTTGCATGCTTCGACCACAACAGCCAGCCTCTGTTACTGTAATGGTTTGATAAGCCAACTGAAATGTGATTGCCTATTGCTCAAAAACATCTGTCAGGTGTCATTTGAGGTGATGATAAGTGGTTTAGCAAATTCCCAAAATGACTCAATGTGTAAACTGTGTGAAAACTTTGTTTGGACCATCTAAAGCTAAAAATCAAAAGTGAACAAAGCCTGTAGAGATTTCAAACTTTCTCCACTTCCTACTTTTGGGTTGAATGGCTTGGACTCGACATAATACAAGGTGGACATTTAAGTTCCCTTTCAATACTGATAAAAAAAAAAAAAAATATATATATATATATATATATATATATATATATATATATTTATGTGTGTGTGTATAAACATAAAAAAAATTGTTAATGATTATCAAAAAATCTTAGATTCAACAGGTTTTTAACAACTATGTATAGTGCTGAGACATCCACGCCTAACCAGTGAGATAGCGGAAAGAATTCCCAAACATCCCAGTTTACGCAGATTTAAAACGTGAACCCTTATCATGACCTCTGAGTTAGAAATGGAACAACTAGCCCATTAGTATAAAATCTATTCTTAAATAAATGTGTTGACAATTTGTTTTATGGGTGAAAGTTAATTATGAGAAGAAGAAGTTCAAATTAATTTCAAACTGAAAGGAAACAGACAACCACCAATGCGTGAAGGCAAACGTCAAGTAATCACGTGTCGTTGCTATTAGGGGAAACTCTGGGTCTTCTGGGTTCACAAGAGGTACTTTCCAAAAGCAAGAGAAATCATGATCAGTGATCTAACGCATGAACACTGTGCAGTTAGTGACTGTAAAGATAACTTAAACTATGATTAAAACATTAGCTTTGGTAATGTGCTATGATTCACTGGCCTTTTAACATGCAGCCTATGTTGTTCAAGGGATTGCTTATAGTTGGAGACTATATTCATAAAGCTCCATAAACTGTTTTGGGGATTTAAAAAAAAAAAAAAAAAGCTGCAGCAAATTGCAACCGAAGCAGAATGCAACATCTCTGAGCAATTTCCAATCCTGCAGGTCATCACATCCTCATGACTGCCCAGCAAGCCTTCATGTCAGTTTTTAACACAACGGGTCTTTGCATGAGCTAATCCAAAGCTACAGTGCCGACCGCAATCACGGGCGACTTTGGAGGAAGGTTATTTTTGTCAGGCAAATTATTTGTGTTGGCTGAGAAATGTTTCGACCGTTACGCTATGGAGAGGCGAAGCCTACCAGTGCTTCTCAAGGCACCACAATGTCACACACTCCTAGGAGGTTCCCACGGTTAATAATTGAGGAGAAGGCCCACGGGATCACAGGTCCTCCCTCTACAATACATTGCAGTGGCTGTGTGGTGTGTTTCCACATTTTTCCCCTCCTAAAGTGTGGTTAATTCCCAGAGAACAATTTGAAAACGCAACATGTCTGTTATGATCGGATGTAAATGTCTTTTTCCCAGCCTCACACCAAAAACAACACGCAGATGGCACCTGATGCCTAGGAAGACTTAGTGACTCCAAGATGTAACTATTTGCTGTATTCTGTAGCTTTATTGAATTTTTTTTATATATCTTTGTTACAATCCGGCTCATTGTGGGTGGTGACAAGATGAATAAGGGTCCTCATCTAGTCTTGTGACCAGTGGTTGAAAGAAATGGGCTTTTGTGTCATTTTGTATTTATATCCCAGGGAAACAGAATGTCACGGTTTACTAATTGAACATTTTTAGGAACTCTAACAAATGCAATTTTTTTTATACATGTATTTAAACTTTACTTTTCAAGTTTTTTAAAAATTCATTTTAAAAGAATGTTGGCGTCACACAGCAGCGAATTGTTTAGGGATGTAATAATGGATGCTGCCATTTATGGATCGATTTTATTCAGCAAGGAGAGCCGACAATGTCACGAGACTACAGAGTCAAAAGAAAGCACAGCTGATAGCAACGGGACGCGCTTCGGTGACACAGACTTCTTTCATACGTTCAGATTGATCAGAATTATAATTTTCAGCCATTGTTTTTGCCTGTAATTAGCATGACTAGCTTCTGCTGGTGCAGAATTATGGCAAATCCTATGTTGATGACGTAAAAGTAGGACAAAAATAATTTTATTGAGACTCCAGTTGCTTTCCAAACTATTGGATATGTGTCCGATGTAGTACCACATATAGAAAGTGGCAGAAATTGGGATTTTATGAAAGGGGGACACGAAGGAAGGTTGGAAATCTTTGCTTTGGTCTGTTTAGACTATTGTGAAAAAGTCAAATATGGGTCCCATATTGGGAAAAAGAAATCAGATTATTCGCGTTGCATTTGCTTGTTGTCTGAACATAGTCTACACAACTACTCTAAAGGATAACCTAACATGTTAGGTCCTCAACACTGCAATTAATGCTCAACCTCATTCAGCAATAATTAGAGACAATCAGTCTACAGTGCTCACCTATGTCACAAAGGGGAAAACACAGGACGGTGAGAGGAGACATGGGAGGACAGCAGCTCTGCTCCCAGACATTGGACTCCTGTTCAAACCACCCATGGGACTGTTTTTTTTTTAATAAATTTTAGTTTTAGCTTATTTTTGTACTTCCCTATTTTTCTTTGTTGCACACCAGTGGAACTTGGTTAAGAGTTGAGGTTAAGAAAATGTTGTGCTTAGACATTTGACACGTTTTGCAGAAAGTATTCCCATGCGAATGCGTCCCATGGTATTCTGGGACATGTACATCTAAAAATTACTCAACAGGGGCAGGTTGTGCACTGGAAACCAGTATGGGCGCTTGACCAAGTTTCCATGGAGCATGTGATTATATTGGAATAAAACTGGTTGGATTTACACAGGTTTTTTTTCCCCCCTTCTTGTAGTTTTAATTTCTGCTCATCCTCTCGCGAGCCTAACAGAGATATCCACACCACATACTCTGGCCGGATTCCAAAGACATTTCTAAATGTGAGGCTTGTTGGCCGTGTTTGCTTCTGTGCACACCTCACCTCCTCCTGAACATTTCGGCGAAGATGCAGCCAACGCTCCACAGGTCCACCGGTGTAGCGTAACTGGACTGGAGCAGCACTTCAGGAGCTCTGTACCACAGCGTCACCACCTGCACCGCAAAACAGCAGAAAAAAACAAACAAACTACTGAGCCTTCATTGTAAGAGCACAAAGAGTTGAACGCTGATGGACTGCCAGCAGCATTAGGTAAATGTCATCGTCGATGCGGGCTCACACACATACGTACGCACAAGCAGCACACTTAACACACTTAAAAGCTTTCGCCTCCATCTTGGCCTTATGCAACAACATGAAATCATATCTGGCAGGACATGCCTCCAGCCAGCTCTGATTTACAAGTCTCTGTTTTTTTTTTTTTTTTTTTTTTTTTTTTTTTACAGACGCTACAAAAAATGTTTTAAATTTTTTTTTAAACAGGAAAAAATCCAACCCCCCCACAAA
>NW_015113225.1:187786-238127 GCF_001443285.1 Poecilia latipinna | reverse complement strand
AACAATTTGGGGGGGAATTCCCCCCCCCCCCCTTTTTTTTTAAATTTTTTTTTTTTTTTTTTTTTTTTTTTTTTTTTTATTCACAGCAGCTACAGACAATGCTTTAAGCTGATTTATAAACAGGCAAAAGTCACACGCCGACAGAACATATGCATTCTTGATGTGATAAACGCAGAAGAAAACATGCAAAAAAAAAGAAGCTCTTCTTGTCTTTCACCATACCTCCTGCACGCACCTGAGGTGTAACGGCAGCCATTTTGTGTCACTTCACACTAAGCGTGGTTTCCAAATTTGTCCCTGAAACTCCTGGGACCTCTCAGAGTGATTGTGTGTGCAGCCTGCCTCTGTTAACTGCTACAGTAGGGAAAGCCTCCAGACAAAACTCAGTGACCCCTGGTAAGAGAGTGGACCGGTTCCAGGTGCTTTCCTAAACTCTGTAGTGTTTCTTTCCAACAGCATTTGGCTGCAGTTCCCCTCTTCAAGCACTGAAGAGTGCTTATCAGGATGTTAAGCTCTGAGGCAAATGCTTGTAAGCAAAAAGTGTGCAGTGTCACCCAGATACTTTTAACCTGACTGGTTTTGTTCATCCGTGACGAAACTCTGCGCTGTTGTAGATCAGCACGCGCGCTTAAATTCTTTTGGATATGTATCACCAGGCAACGGCAGTTTTAAATATCCTATCTCAAAACACACTGCATTGATTTCTTTCACGATCAATTTATGAGAAACACCGTGTTGGTTCTCAACGCAGAAAAGTTCTCCTTTCCTGCCATCTGATCTTTGAAAGATCTAAGGTCCAATCCAAGTACTCGAGAGCTATAATCCTGCAACTTTTAGATGCAGCTCTTCTCCAACACACCTCAAATGAACTGCTAGTTACCAGGGCTCTACAGTGCTGAATGACTGCTGGTGAGGAGATTTGACTATTTTATTCATGTGTATTTGAGTATTGATGCGTCTAAAAGTTGCAAATTGGTACATCCGGACTTGGGCGTTCTTGGACAAAGGCATTCACATTGAGAGAGGTGGGTGTTACGCACCGCTTTAAAATGCATTATTGTGTACGTCTTTCCCAGGGGCAAAATGGGGTTGTTCTAGGTCAAGCGACGCAAAAAACACAGCAAACTACAAAACATGCTGTCCTGGTTATTGCTTATGCTGTAAGATACACAGCTTAAGTTGAGAATTGCTCTGAACGTCTTGCATCTCAAGTGGTCAATAAAGTTCAAACTGACATCCTGTACACCCAAATTCTGTCAAGATATCTGGTGCTCGAAGAAATAACTAAATCATTTGGTTGCAAGCGGTATTGAAGTACCACTACAGTAACACAGCTCTGAGCAGCCAACAAGGACAGTGGTGTAATGGTCAGATTTTGAAAGTGTGAGGTAACTTTGTGGTTAGAGAGTGATGACAATCTGTCTATAAAACCAGCTGGCAATGAAATTGAAGGTAAAAATGTAATGCACTCAATTGGTGGAGACAAGCTCTTCTCTACCACCAAATAGCTTGGCGACTCAGAACTGTATTCTGACGGAAGTTAATGTTTGGGTCATGTTGAAGCGCACCAAGATATGACCGACAGACTTCAGTTATGAGGATTCTTTTCAGAAGTTATGCTTGAAAATGGATGGAAACCCAAAAACTCAAAACATTGTGGATCTGTGACCAATGGCAAAGGGCTAGAGGGGTTGCCAGGGAAGAAATGGCCATCTCTGGATACTGACTGGACACCACCAGTGGAATTTTAGTAAAACAAAGTTTCTTTTGAGTTATTTGTACGACTTTGGGGAAAGAAAAAAAAATCCACTTTACCTTTTGCAGCTGTGTTTAAGATTCATGTGAAGCTCATGGTACTTTCACACTGCAGGAACTTAGGGAGGGTTTAGAGATAACGATGGAGCGCTCCTCAGTTTTCAAGGTTCTGAAGGTCTTTGTCAACATCCGAATGAAGAGTTACAATGCTGCCAATACGAGCCAGAAATGTTGGTTCCCAGACTCCTTGTGAGAAACCTCATTGATAAGACTAGCTTAAGAAGGTGCAGACCTTCTGTCTAAGAACAGAAAGACTGAACAGACATCTTGCTGTTTCATTCCTGCAAGAATTAATAAAATTATGTTTGAGTGAAAATCACAGATCTCTGTTTGGTAACTAACAGTGACGGTTCAGAGGGGGGAACTCTTCTTTCCGTTTGATTTTTTTTTTTTTTTCCATTTTAAGAAACCTCAGGTGCCACCCAAGCTGATTGACAGGTCATTGCATCCAACCTTGATATCTGTCCACTATGGGTGTTGTCAGGCACTTTGGCTTGTCACGCACCGTCACAGCCTTTTTATAATTTGCAAAAACATTGAGAAAATAATAACTAATAATAATTTCATACAACTTAAACATAAACAAAAGTTAATTTATCTTTTATAGAATACTTTCTCAGCCATAGTGGCCTTTATCTCCCCAAGTACACTGACGGGAAGAGGGGAAAGACGTGTGGCAAAGGAACCAAAGGCGGGAGGTCTGCAGCTTCTGTTATTCTCCACGCAATGGTTCAGTTATCTGATCCCACAAGTTCAAAAAGTGGCCAAAAGGAATCATTTTATGAAACCTGCCCGTCATCGCACCTGAAATTAGACAAACAAACATCCCCACCAGCAGTCACCTCCAACGCAGTGGTAATCTCTTAATTAATGGGAGGGTCTAAAAGTTACCAAACTAATCACAACTTTTGCAAATATAATAATTTTTGGTACAGATTTAGGTTCCAATATTTTTGCTGCTTAAAGAAAAACCTAAACAGATAGAACTTATGATTTACAACACACACATCCCTGCTTTTGCATTGTGTTCTTTTATAGCATGTTCTCCCAACTTTTGTCTGATTTTTACTAAAAACTAATTATTGATGTATGTACGATTATGATATGTACGATTAAGTGACAATTTTTTTTGCTTTGGTGCAACAACTTAAGATGAAAAGAAATGGTAAGCTTTTCGGCATGTGGCCTCCCCACCCTAATTACCGCTGGAGAAGGGAAAACTGGCTGATCTATTCCTGCCACCTTGTTTGTGATGCAGTACAGCAAAGAAAAGTTTCTTCTTTCTTAGCTTGTAGGGTTTTTGTCTTTGATGGCCAGATGGCTGGTGTTCATTGCAGTCAGTTTTTACTGAACTAAAATAATCTTTCCACTTTCCAATTTGTCTTTAATGTTACCTTCTGTGTTTTCTTCTCTTTTAAAAAAAATCTTTTTCATCTTCCCAGAAACTGTTTAGTTATTACTTTGATGGAAAAGCAAATTCAAAAACTAACACGTCGTTTGGCATGACAGTTTAGAAGCCGTTTCTAAGCATAGGAGACTACAAATAGGCCTTGAATACCCATGTTAAATTTAAGTCTGCCACATATATGTCACGTGAAGCAGGGCTGTTTTCTTTGGAATATCAGATTTGTGCAAATCAAAATTATTCCAAAATTGTTCAAAAAGAGCAAGTGTTTAACATTTGCGACGCAGTGATACGGAACACTGCGTGCTGACGAGTCAATGGTCAACAGAGATCCAACAGAGTAAAAAAAAATAATAATAATTCAGTCACACTTTTTTAAAAACTGAATGACACTATTAATAGAGCCAGAGGCTGCATTTTGCAGATGGTGATACTTTCATCTCTGCTTCCTGCTTCACTGGAAACGGAGCGGAAGTTGAGGCTAGTTGGCAGAGATGCAGCGTGGGGGTTAGGCCATGTGACCAGAAACAAGACACGAGTCTAGAACGAAGACACTGATACCAGGGATCACCGACGAATCTTTAAACAATGAAACCTCAAAGAAAAGCATGAATGAAGTCACACCACAGTTCAAGCTGCACGGTCTCATTTACATGTTATCTTTTACCGTTTACCTTCAGCTGGTTCCTTTGTTTGTTTTCTCATAGGATCTAACTCTTTGTATCAAGTGTGTTATTGCAGATAATAGGATAATTCCCAGCTAAAAGATGGCAGCATGTTACTGCGGTAAGAAGAAGAGCGGGTTGGCATTTTAAAAATAAGTTTCTTCCTGCAAACTCTTTGCAGCTGCAGCTCAAATGCACTCGACTCGAGCACATTGCATTAATTTCACACCCGGCAGAGTCAAAAGACAGCTCTGATATGAGCACACACAAAGCCTTCTAGGAAGAACCACAGACCTAGAGCTCAGAGTATATCTGCCTCACAGTTATTCGAAAACACAGCCACAAGTGCAGATTAAGGCACATGTATATATATAACACATGCACGGGAGGCTACGGAAAGTAGATGCAAAAAGATTTAATCCAGCGTCAGATTACAGCTCGTCTGCTTCTCTTGAAGCAAAAATCTTTTCATCAACTACCTCAAATTTACCATAGCAGCTGGGTTTAGCTTCCCTAATAAGCTGCTCACGCTGAATCCAGTGCCCCACTTGCTCCAGATAGAATTTTAGATGATAAAACTTCTAAAACCAAACAAGCGTCTCAGCTGCAGGAAGGAACCTCGTTTCCATGACAGAATGCAACCATAACGATGTGCAACTCCTGGACGGCTTAACATTTTTTCTGCATGCATGTTTATAAATATTTGTGTATGCAAAGCAGCCCATTTACGACAAGTTTAGACAGAAGCAACTTTACCGCTATGTTGCATCACCTCAGCTCTCAGAGGAACTGAGATGATCAGCAGCTGTGGTTTCTAAAGCAAAATGTGTTCCCATTCATGCTTTTAGCCCTTTAGGGGGCTAAGTTATGAATTGTTTTGGAGGGCCACATATCAGAAAACTGAACTCTATAAATTTGCTCATGCAGATGTCTGAGAGATATTCAGACAACAAACCCCCTCAAAACATGTTTATTGGTTTGTTCTTCCCCCAAATTTGGAGGATTGAGTTATCCCCAATCTTCCAAATACATCCACTCCTTTAACTGTTCCCGTGAAACTCCCTTTGAGTCTGTAAAACACGTACTGTGAGACCAAAATGCATAAGGAGCCAGCACTGAACAGCTGGTGAGCTTATAACATCCATGAATGGATTATGATCACACACACGTAGCTTCGTACTCTCTACAGGGTGCCAGAATCTAAAGTCTGTCCAAATAGGTATCTCAAACTATTATTCTCACAAGAGGTGCACAATCTGAGTCATAGCCTAAACAAACAGCTTAACAACTGTTTTCACTGAGATGATTATAACAACACATCTGTGGTACAGTGAAAAGGACATTCCCCAATTGCAATGTTCCCTTTTTTTTGCGCGCGTGTCCGTTCCCCTCCTCTTCTTCCGACCACGCTTGCATTCCTACTTCCTTAGTCTCCCTTTCTCACCCTTCTCGTTCTCTGTTCTGCTTCACATATCCCTTTGTTGCCCACTCCCGTTTTCCCTCCCTTGTATTGGCTGCTTGAAAGCGGATACAGGCTCCTGCGTACAGCACGCTCTAGATGAGTCATAGACACAGAGGGAGAGAAAGAGAGAGAGAGAGAGAGAGAGAGTGGCAGCCTTAAAAAAGGAAAAGTTAAATTGTTTTGCATTTGAGGCCGCTGCTTTGCATTCTGTAGTCTCCCCTTTCTGTCTGTCAGACGTCCCTGCTCCCTTTGGCATGGTAACTGAAAGCTAAAGAGAGGTCAAATGAAGGCAAATGAGAAAAAAAACACACACACACACACACACACAGCAAAGAGGTTAGACTGAGAGACAGAGTGTGTGAGGGCTGACTCCAGATTAAAAGGACAACATTCTGTAAATTCCTTTCTGCTGAGAGCATCCTCCCGCTCACCACCAGGACGATCTTCCACAGCCTGCACTGCTGTTCTCTCATTCCCGCACTCCATGACAGAGGAAATGGCTTCTCCTGCCCCACAGGACCTCCAGACCTCCAGGGCCAGACCTCCAAGTTTGCCTGCTTTGCAACATCCGGGATTGTGCTACCAGAGCCCCGTGCAAGCACAATGGGCTGGTGTGACAATAGGACACATGAGTGTGAGTGAGCAGGGGCGTTTGGCTGGTGTTATGTGTGAGGGCTCGCACGTGACTTGGGAGAGCACCTGCTTTTTTATTTTGCCTGGATGAATGTATTTCGTTGCCAAGTGGTATCTGCAAGTGTATGAAAGTTATTTGCACCATCAATCTGCACTTCCTTTTTTTTTCCTTTAATAAAGTCTGACCTTTTTTTTTTTAAATTCTTTTTGCAATGTATTTTCTACACTCCCTTGGATCAAGGATTGTAGCAACCACTCAAGCACTCCTCAATTTCTTTTGGATTTGTCAAGACTTTTGATCTGCATGCAGAGAGACCAAAGGAAGAAAATAAATTGCATAACTTTTAAAGACTCTTTCTTTTGAGGTCGGTCCTGATCAGATGAGGATCAGTAGAAGTTGAAAAGTGGCAATGATTTAATGACCAAATGAACAAGTAAGTCCTAAAAAAAAAAAACCAACTCTTTCAAGTGATGTTTTAAATATTTCTGTTAAAGTCTGAGACCTGGGTTCTAAATAAGAAACAAGGTGGACTTTGTCTCAAATATCTCTATTTTCGCAATAGAGTGGCAAAAATAGATAAGACATAGACATAGATATAGGTAAAGATAAGAAATAATGTTCCCACTGGAATAAAAGGTTCTTTTATCTTCTCATATATAATTGTTGAAAAGGTAGCAAAAATGTTTTTTTATTTTAATAAAGCAAAAAAAGTAAAACAGTAGAACATATGGAATTAAATCATCGCTACCAAAAGATTTTCAGGTGTTGAAAATGATGACAGCCATATACTTTGGGCCCCCATGACGTTATCCCCACTTACAGCTTAGATCTATTAAGACGGACGCTTTAAGTGACCTGATGTGATTAGGATGACTGAAGCTAAGGGCCACAGCGCTGAGGTTGGTGGAGTTTGGCAGGGGGCCCATGTTTACATTCCCCCTGAGGAAACCAAAGGATGAAAAAAAAAACACCAATGGACACAGACCCACACACTCACACACACACACTCAGAAAGAGTTTCATATGTACTAGACGTTAAAATGACCAAGGCACATCATGGTCAGTTTCAATCCCTACCTAAAAGGAAAACCCAAGTTCAGGAAACGTGATCCTTTATCCCCTCAGCTGGTTTATGACGACATTCCTGAAAGCGATCCATCACTAATTAAACCCTTCCCCTCTGAATCTCCGAAGGATACAAAGCATGAATGCGGACACTGCATAGAGGGAAAGCGGATGTCCTAATAATAAGCATAAAACCGAATTCGGCGCACGGCAGAGCAGAGGCTGTGATGTTGTGTCTCCCGAGAGGCCCGAAGCTCCAGCAGTCAGCCATGCTGTAAACACCATTATTTCATCCCCTCGCTCACTTTCCTCACTTACTTTTACTTGTTCTGTACAAAAAAAAAAAAAAAACACAATCAACAGCTCTAATAATGTCGCCTCCCCAGGACAGGAAAAAGACTGACAATATAACATTGGAGGCGGGGTGGTGGAGGGGATACATTGAGACCAGGGGTTGCTGGGGTGGGGGGGGGGGGGCTTGGGAAGGAAAAGTGCAAGAGCAGCACACAGACTGTATACAGTAAAACAGGAAAAAAAAAAAAAAAAGAAAGAGGGGAGCACTGCAACTGTTGCCAAAGTATGCACAGCTTACAGGAATGCAGCACGGGGCCCTCAGCGAATGAAACAAAGACAGCACAGTAAGTGGCTCTCTCTCCTCGGTGCTACCACATCCGCACATCATTAGCTGGAAAATTCCTGATATATGCTGTAATTTCTTCTCTTTTTCTCCTCCTCCTATTCCCCTTTCTTGATGCTGGTGCAGACTGGACTGCGTAACGTCCAGGTGACCGTGTGCACACGCCAACGCACGCACACCGACGCAGCGCCCCGGCTGTCTTGGAGGACGGCCCGGACGCCGCGACCAATGAACACGTTATAGGGAATTGTAAAAAAATGATGCGTGCACAAGGGTGTGCTGCTGCATTATGTGTAACATAATTCACTACATGTGTTACTGCAAAGTTCCATAAAAAAAAAAAAGAAAAAGAAAAAATGGAGTCGTCAGTTCCTTTTAAGAGTATTGACACCTCTGAACTTTTCCCCATTACAACCACAAATATTGCATTTTATTAGCCTTTAAAGAGACAGACTAACTAAGTGGTGCACGGTTATGAAGTGGAGAGAAAATGCTTTTCTTTACAACTAAAATTCAGAAATGTGTGGTGAGAATTTTTAGCAAGCTCCTCTGAGTGAATATGAATCATTTCCTTTGGCTGCTGCTACAGCTTTAAGTCTTTTGTGTCTTTTATGACTCCACCAGCCTTGCACACCTAGAGACGGTAATCTATGACAGTCCTCAGTCACAAAACAACTGAAGCTCAGTCACACTGGACTTTGACTGGGTCCTTTTAACACTCGAGTAACATTCAATCAAACTGTATTTATAAAGCAACAATGAGATTAATAATTTATACAAAGCAAAAATGTTTTTCAGAAGTAAGCTGTGAGGTGAAATTCCACCCCACTCTGAAGCCTCTTAACAGCTTTTAGCTGCAAAAACCGTTCCCGCAGCATGATGCAGCCACCACCATGTTTTCTAGAGCGGATGGTCCATTTGGTATGAGATGTAATGCAAAGACTCAAAAAAGCAGCACCTCCTCTGGTTGTCTTGTAATAGCGCTTTTCCTCTTGCCACTCTTCCAGTGAAGCCAGATCTGCAAGCTGCAAATATTTGACCCTTCGGTAGATGCTCCCACCTGACAAGGGAATCTCTTCGGCTGCTCAAATCTCACATCTTAGCTGCCTGTCCTCTAAGTATACTTTGACAACAATGTCTGATATAGGTTTGCAGTTGAGTCATACTCTTTGCGTTAACTATGGACTAAACGGCGCTGTGTGAGACTCAGATTTGGTTTAGTTGCTAACTAAACCACTCAAGCATCTCCCTAAGCTGGTTTGAAACGAAATCAGACCCAGTTGGACCATTAACTATGTAACTCTGAAGACAACTGGCTGCACTGGATTTTATTTGGAGATATCAGGGTAAAGGTGCGTGACTACAAATGTGCACTAAAACTTCCAAGCGTTTGGAAATATTTTTGCAAAGCGCAGTATGTCTGATCACATGTGCGTGAACTTTGCGCGTGTTTGCTAATGTCAAGCCGAGGCCACTCTCTCTGCTCCAGTCGACTGCAGTCAAAGCACTGAGGATTGACTTTTCCTTTTTTCCCATATGGAGCCGTTTGCGGAGATATCTAAACATTCCCAGAGTGAGCTGCACGTGCTCTTCTGCGTGCAGTGCAAGGGTTTTCCCCACCTCCGTCTCCCTGCTGCTGCCTGCTTTCCTTTCTTCCTCTCCGTCCTGAGCATCAGGACAACTATCCAGCTTATCCAGGCTCATCGCTGCAGACTTGACTCGCTCTCACCTGTCAGAACCGCTGATAGCTAAAGGGGCGATAGATAAATGTACCGCAAAAGCGACGAGCCGTAAAAACCACCCTAGACACAACAATGCTCCTAAACAGCATAATTTTTTTTTTTTAGGATGAACGTAACGTTGGACAGGTGAGAACACATCAATCTGCGCCGCTGTAATGAGCCAACAGTCTGCGACTGCAAAGTCAAACAAGTAAATGTTGTAAGAGCAAAAATAACAATCTATGCTGCACAGAGTGAGACTGCCTCTCTTGGGTTGTAAAAGCCCGTCTGCTGTTTAAGCGCAGGCAGGAAATCTGGTTTCAATTTGTTTAATGTCGTCTGAGATATGGGTGTCTTATTCTGGTAAGAGCAGTGGGAGGGCTGTGAGCAAAAGGAACCAAAAGGGGGGGGAAGCTTTGGGAAAATACCTTTAATCAGGTAACAATTTCACTCCTCTGCATAAGACTCAGACAACTAAAGTTTACAGGAAATCAGCAGTGGGACAGTACAGATCTGAGCGGTGCTTACAAAAACAGCGATAATTAATGGTTCATTTGATCGCATTTAAGTCGGCCTCATTTTAGTCAAAGCTCAAAAAGCTTTAGCTTGAAAAGTGTTGAAATTCCCTTTGGCTTTTGAGTCACATAAGACTTTAGATGAGTGAAGAAGAAAGACAAAAAAAAAAAAAAAACTTTCTGAGTTTATCTAGTCTGGAAACATAACCCCTTCATTCTTTTCACTGTGAATACATAAATAACATAAATAAGAGTCTGACGAAAATCACCAACACACAAAACTGATGGCATTCCCCTCAAGATTTCCCAAATCTAATTTGACAAGCGACCACATGCGCATGATGTGCACGGGAGAGCAAACTAATGAGATTCATGGGACCTTCCACTTCATATCACAATAGTTTCAAGTGTTTAAACTGTGTGGATGGACCCCCGGTAACATAATGGAGTTTATCTTTTGAACACAGCACCTCACCTGACCTCTAATCCTGTGTCACCTTAAGATCTGATAGATGTTTCCTTTCCCAACTGAACGTCTTCTGACAGGAAGAGCTTTCCTAAATGGAGCCCAGCTTCTTTTTATTAACTTCCTTATAAAACGTATTGATTATTTTTCTGCTCACTGATTCAAGTGAAAATGGTGACCTACTACTTCGCTTACATTACCATTATATTCCCCTTTTTTAATGAAGTGTGCACTGTCCGCTTGGTTTTTTGCGTACTGTATTTTCCGAAATATAGAGCGCACCTCACTATGAGCCGCTGTCAGGATAACATACATGCAGTCATACCCGCGCATGCCCAAGAAGTCCGACCATCAGTGGAGTTGTCAGTTCAGCATATGCAACAAGTTATGACGAAAATAAGTCATTAAATTGTTTTCATTGATAACTGTATAGATATACATGTGTTGTCGTGGTTTCAAAGTGTATTTAAAGCAGGTCTGACTGCAGCTGCAGTCAATTACAACACACGCCCGTATAAAACTCATTAACCTACTTAACCGCTAAGTCAGGATGTTATACTGCTGTTAATAACAAAGTGTATGATGATCTACGTCATGATTCAATGTTGTTGATTAAATGAAATCATATGGTAATGACTGCGTATACATGTCTGAGCTAAGCGTATGACTATCTGACAACGTATGCTGATCTGACAGAACAATGCAACCACAAGGTTAAAAAAAAACAAAACAAAACAAAACAAAAAAAAAAAAAACTGGAAACTTACGTGTGTATATAAGCCACGCCGGGCTATAAGCCGCTGGTATCTCCACCACTCTCGGTTTTAATAAATCTGCTATTAAGGACACAGCACCCCGTCTCCAACGCCGAACCATGGAGTCGTTCACGCCGTGCTTACATGCAACTTAAAAGTGGCATCATATGAACTTCTTCGTGTTGTTTCCATGATGAGAGGGTATGAGTTTGAAAACATTTCTCCGTCGTTCCTGCTGCTAGCATGTGCTTGTTCTAAATGAAAATTAGCACTTTCTTCTTTGATTTCCAATTTTGACTTCTAATGATTCACTTCCTGCGAAAGAGCCCCCTGGTGGTTGAAGAAAAATCCACAGAAAAGCCGCACCGGCTACAAGCCGCCGAATGGTTCAAAGCGTGGGAAAAAAGTAGCGGCTTATAGTTCGAAAAATTCGGTACTTTTCAAGGAGTATGGTTGGGGGATTCTAACACACAAAGATGCTTTGATCTAAACTAGTAGATCAGTTGTGAAATTATTAAAATAGTAGATCAGTTGTGAAATTATTATGTTGTAAAATATAAAAATAAGGACATCGGTTGCGATTCTCTGTTGTCTCTGTCATTTACTGCAGTCGAGCTTCATTCCACAAGCTGGACATATTTTTGCCATTCCAAGCATTAATTCCTTGCACTCTATATAATATTATAGTAAAAAAAATATCCCGAACAGATCTTTTTGACATTAACAGACTATTAAATTTGCAACATATTTGGTAGACTTCACCTAAGCAATTCAATTGTAGCTTCTGCTTCATATTCAGGCTTGTTGTTCTGCTGGCGGGTAAATCTTTACCCTGGTCTCAAGCATTTTGTAGGATCTACATTTCCTCCGGGGTTTAAGTTTGGTCAAGCGATCTTCTTATTAATTATGACTAGTGGAAGAAAATACCTTTCTCATAGCCTGCCACAGGTATGAAACATGTTGGCTGCATGATGGTGCTTTCAGGGTGATGCCTGCACATTGTTTTGCCTGAAGACTGAGACCTCTGCTATCTTTAGCGAGCTACAAATGGAAGTTCCTGTGTCGTTATTCCCACAATGTCTTTTCTTTACTGGCCACTTTGCTATAAAAGGTCAGATTTGTGGAAAGCACGGCTAATAATAGCCCCTGTCAACAGATTATCCCAGCTGAGCTGTGGATCTATGGAGCTCCTCTGGAATGATCATGGCCTAATGGGTCTCTCTGATTAATGCTCTCTTTGTCGTTTTCATAAGGTGTTCACACCTCGGCATGTTGAAAGCCTATTCTTGCTTCAAACTCGTCCGAAACTTTAATTTTATGGGTATCAAAATGGAGGGAGGCGGGGGGGAGAAAACTCTGATACAGCTAAAAAAAAATCTGAATGATTTGTAAAATATTTAAAAAACTGTATATAATTTTCTTTATTTCAAACACTAAAAAAAAACTAAAAAGAAAAAAAAAGAACCTTTGTGATTTTAACTTTAAAACCTTTAAGTATTAAAACCTTTAATACTTTATAGGCATCACAAAAATAATATGGAATCTGAATAAGAGAAAATCTTGCAAATCTGCAGCAAAAGAATCTATCAGTTTTTATACACAAACAAGGATTATTCTGTAACTAGCATTACAGAATGTATGTTACAAATATATTTACATGAATAATGTTCAGTCTAACATCATTTCTGATGTAGTTGTTATGACTGTTTAACAGTTTTGAGAGAGATAAGTTAATCAAACTCATGTGCAACATAATTGAGTGAGCAAGGATTTAACTGGACGGCTTCAGAGGTACAAATTTAGTTGGAGGTGAGCCAAAGGATCCAAAACAATCATACTGCGGCCAATGACAAAACAACCCTTAGACGACTGCATAGTTGTCGTTTAGGTAATGCTTCGATCAAAGGCGCAAAGATGAAACAGATTTTCTTACTCCAATTGTAAAAAGATGAAAAACGTTGCAAATCTTTAAGGGAAACTGAATATCAGTGCTCCGATAAGAAATAAACCAAACCACAGCAACACACCAGCATCAGTTAACTCATCCAGTCCTTTTCTCTGCCCGTCACTCAGAGCCATACAAAGAGCCTGTAGCCAGGATAGGGTCACACATAAAAACAGCAACAAAACAACAATCCCACAGGGACTGTCGGGACAGCCTAATCTGGACCTCATACCAGCCAATGGGTGGTCTTCCTTTCCTTTCCTTTCCTTCCATTTCCTTTCCTTTCCTCTCCCCATTGGAGTGGGGGGGAAAACATGACACGATCGGTGACTGATGCAGGAGGAGCCATAGGTCACCCGAAGCTATGGCAGCACCAAAACTCCGCTCCGACATTTTTAATACATACATGCAAACGCTGACCACACACTTTGTCAATGACATCTCAACAAGCAGGCATGTGGCTGGGTGAGAAAGCTAATGCATTGCAAAAAGAGAAGTGTTGGTATCTCATCAGCAGAAAGCATAACGGCGCTACTTTCAGTTAGTGACGCTGGAAAAAAAAAAAAAAAACGTTAAAAGAGCGGGTGAGGGACTCTTTGACACCTTCATGCAAATGATTCCTTCAGCCATCTTGTCATTCTAAAAGCCCTAAATGAATCACTTTGAAAGTGAGAAAATCGCCCAGTTCGCTTAAGCAACAGCAGTTCTCCAAAGCCCATCTGTCTGCCAGTAACGGTGGCTTTAGGTGACTAAATAAGTAACTGCTGGTCTGTTGGGCAAAGGGGAAGATCCTCTTAAACTCTGTGTGTATTTGTGTACATTTGCACAGCGTGCAGTGTAGATTAGGTGCTTTTATTAGCAAAAGGAAACAAAGAACGGGTGAATGGAGATTTGTGTGTGTGAGTGTGTGTGTCCGGTTGACAGGGGGATTCCAGACGTAGGAACATTCATCTGGAACCAAAGATCCCATGCTCACGTTGCAGTGCCCTGCAAACGCACACACACACACACACACACACACACACACACGCACGCACGCACGCACGCACGCACGCATACGCACACACACCCATGCACATACGCACACGCATCCATCTCATTTTTGTGGCCCAATCTGTAAAACCAAGGAAGGAAATGAGTATGTGAATGAGTGTGAAAGCACATTTAAAAGTGCAATGTGGTGTTTGAGAGTAGTTTTAGGGACTCGGTATCTTGCTACTTCGATCTGATGGTGAATTCCCGGGGAGGTGTTTAACCAGCAGCAAAAAGTGTCCCCGTCTAGTCATAGAAAAAGCAGATGAAGATTTAACCCTTTGGTGAAACCACAGATACAATGATTATTGTGTAACACATATGTAAATTCAATGGTAAGCCGTGTGCTCTCCTGCATCTTAGCTGTGAATCATCAAGCATGGTGACAAATTATAGAAATACCTGACAAAATCCTTAACTCAATCAAAAAAAAACCCTTCATAATTCAGAGACATTTTTATTTGCATAATTGACTGGATTTATTACTATAACTCTTTTTTTTTAAAGAGACTGTCTCTTTAAAACGATTCTGACATTTTGAAAACTTGTCAAATCAGCAAGTTTCATCTTTGCATGTTTTTCTAAATGACATTAAATGCTGATTTAACTGTTAAATATGCATTTACACCGTTTTAGGTTTTTGTGAAAAAAATGGGCCATCCATCCATCCATCCATCCCCTTTGTACGGAGACACAGGACAAACACACACACACACACGCGGACACACACTCATACCTACAGACATCAATTAACCTATCAGAAACGTTTTGGACTGTGGAAGAAAGTTTGCCTCTGTGTTGAAACTCTGGTCACTTTTTTTTAAACACCAAACAAGAACTGAGAAAAGTAACTACTGCAGATATAAATTGGCAGGTTTCCCTTTCATACATAGGACTTCAGCTGCTCAACATTTGGCAGAAGGCCTTCTTTCCTGCTATAACGGGGAAAGCATTTTTATTTTCTAGAAGCTTTGGAAGTTTCAGTGTATTGTCCTGCATTATTTATTGGTGCCCCAAGGAGCAATGTACAACTAGGCTTAAAATAAATTAATCTTTTATTGCCATAGCATAATCTTGGTGTTGAGTTAGTCATGTGTTTTGAACCACTAACCCGTTGAAAGAGCTAATGATGATTCATTTTTTATTCATCAGTAGTTTCCAGTGGCGTTTGATTTAAAAGCTCCTGTTGTACAGAGTTCAGGATGCCACGTAGAGCAACAGGTAAATTCTATGTAATAAATTTTATACATTATATAAAATGCTTTGAAACTTCTCTATAAAATGTGAGAAGAAGTTAAAGGGGTATAAATGCTTTTGCAAGACGCTGAATGTAAATTGCTTGAGACGTTGAACTAGAAGAACCTGGATAATCTAGATATGTTCAACTTTGTATGAAGAGTTGCAATAAGGACCAGATGAGGTTTTTTTTTATTGTTTGTTGATGTTAGACATAAAATTAGTGACACTGTTTCTTTTTTTTTTTCTTTTTTTTTTTAGGTAAGGAGCTTCTGTGGCTGCCCACACTCATCTTCAAAGTCACATCTCTCTTCCTTCAAAGTTCTTCCAATGACTCTTTTCAGAGTCCCTTTCTATATTATCAGGTCATCAGAGCCTCGAGTGCAACAGTTAGACATCAAAGGGCCGACAGTGGGAAGGGAGGGGTGTTTGTCTCTCCTCGTCTGTCCATCCCTCTTTGCAACAGCCACCGAGGGATTGCTGAAGCAGGCCACAAAGGGAGAGAGGAGGGGGTGCCTCACTCTCACTTTACACAGAGAAACCCAATCATTTGGCAGAGCTCTTATACGCTATTCTCTGATGCCCTGGAAGTGCCAACCTTAACACATTAGACATTTTCTAATTCACATGTGGAGGGGGTTCAAGGGAGTGCATGTTTGTCCATCAAAAGATGTTGCTCAAAAGGGGGTACGCTCTTTGTCAAGTGTACGGACTAAGAATGTGGAAGCAAATATTAAAGTAAATATTTATTATTTTAAAGCTTGAGATCAATTTCGTGTTTGCTTTCAATCAAAAAAAAAAGCGAGCGCACAGATTGACAGAGTCTGGAGGGCAACGACTTCTGTATCCTTGAGCATTCCTATTTTAAAGTCCTAACCAGAGAAAGCGCACAGTTGGAATGCTTGGTTCGATAACATTTCTGTTCAGACAGGCCAAAGAAACTTACCACTGACGTGAGAGCCATCTGGAAGCTGTAGATGCGGGCTAAACCAAAGTCTGCCAGCTTGATCTGGCCTCCACTGGTCACCAGAATATTCTGGGGCTTCAGGTCACGGTGAACCACTCGGTGCGAGTGCAGGAAGTCCAGCCCCTGAAGCAGCTGGTACATCATATCCTGATTGAAAACAGAAATACATTTAATAAAACATTTAAAAAAGACACTTTTTTTTTTAGTTTTTTTACTCTGAGTTTTATGTGCATGGCAGCCATATTGGATTTAAAGCCATGGTTAGTGGAAAATTAACCTTTCCCACTTGGATTGTTGCCTCTTTCTCTAAAAGATGAAGTGCCAAAGGCTCTGAATGTTTCCCTTTTTCGTGACCCGGCAATGTGGTGTTACTTAGAAAAGTTAGCATGTACTAGACTGGTAATTATAAGTTTTAGAACCACTATACTAGTCTATGTTTAAGGTTCACAGCACACACCAGATGTTTGGTGTTGAATAATTGTTTACATGTGCAGGTTTGAGTGATTCAGGATGAGCTGTTCAGTTTGAATGCTAGCAACAGGTATCTTCAAAAACCCTCTGAAGCGGTGTGGTTTCTGCTGCGCAGCAAAGTATTCGACAATAAAAAAGGCCTGAAAGGCAACAACTTAACGTGTGAACTTCAAAATAAAAGCTAAGACAGTCTGGGAGTGAGAGAGTTAACGTGAAGAGGCCCGTGTCTTTTCTCATCGACTGTGGCAGATGTTTGATAACTGACACACACACACACACACACATACACCAGCGTCAGAAAGAGGCCCCTGCTTTGTGCAAGCACAGATCTCTGTTACTAAGCAGCTGTCCTTCTTTAGTTAATTGGTGCTCGCTTTCTTTATATGCCCAAAATCTGACCTCAAACGGCTGCAGCGTAGGCAGCACGTTCATGACAAACTTTCAAAGTGAATTGCTGTGAAAACGAATGAACAGTGTCGAAACCAGCTCAGACTTGTCCTTTTGAAACCGAAATACTCTCAAACAGGTCCGACACCTATAAACAAATAAGTTATTACAGGTAGTTTTGACAAAGCAAAACCAAAGAGTTCAACTGATCTCTCTCGCTCTCTCTCCCACAGTCTCTGTAATCTGCTTTTCTTCAAGAAACACATTCTTGCTACAGATGTACACCCCGTAAACCACCTCAAAGCTCAGCACCAAGACCCCACAAGTGACATGGACCTGAGCCCACAGCTCTATTCAGTAGTCCACCAGCTGGCGTGTGAGTCAAAGGAACTGGGGTCTGCGCACTCAAGCAAAAATGATCAGCAAATGGTACTGGGCTGGCTGCTGTTTTGGTCACACTACGCAACTCTGGATGTGAAGATTGACGTGCTGCTATACACAAAAAACANACAGGGAAAAAAAGTGTGATGTCTNTATTATTGTATGTGTGTTTTCACTGGTCTGTGTGCTGGCGTGTACACGCGTGTGAGTGTGTGTTTGTGTGTGTGTGTGTGTGTGTGTGTGTGTGTGTGTGTGCCCCCCTTCCAAGAACAGGATGCAAAAACAGACCTTCCTTTCTGCATCTCCATCCAGCCATGACCCACAGAGAAGGGCAGCAGACAGACAGGGCCGTAGGACGGAGGCAGGCAGTTGGTCACTTTGTGTGCACGCGTGTTTGCGTGTGTGTGCGTGCATATCATGGGGGGCTGACACAATAGCATTCCCCCACCCATCAGTTCCTCTCTCCTTTAAATAGTCATTTCACCGTGCTTCCTTTCAACAGCATTTCCTCGTAAACACTAATTATCTCATGAGTGTGACTCTGAAATGTTAACAATCCAAGTTTTCCTGCCCTTCTTTAAAGAACCACTTACAGTGCCTTGCAGAAGTATTTCTATCCTTTCAGCTTTTCCACATTGTCCCATTACAACCACAACCTTCTATGCATTTTTTTTAGCATCTTTATATTGCAATAGACAAACAAAGTTGTGCATAATTAACTGCAACAACGACCCTAGTCAAATGTCTTTTGTAGCCTCCCAGAAATTTTATCCCAGGATTTCTCCTTCCATCTTCCTGTGACCGGCCTCCCCACCCCTGCTGAAGAACCCCCACATAATGATGATGCCCCCACCATGTTTCACAGTGGGATGGCATGTTCACAATGAGACGACGAAGTGTCAATTTGCAATCTTGTATAATGCAAGTCAAAAATATGTTTGGTTGCATTCTCTACATGCAAAACGGCCCTCCTTGATTCAGTGATTGCTTTCTTTCGGACAATCTCCCATGAAGGACAGATCTGTGAATTGCACAACTTTTACGTATCCAGAGGACAGATTCTTTCACCTGGACTAAGCTAAGAAGAGCTCTTGAATGTTTCTCTACATAATGTTCTCCTGTCAAGTTTTAGATGGACGACCAAGTGGCGGTACGTTTGGAGTCTTGTGAGATGTTCAAATCTTTTAAAAAAGTTTTAGAGTTTGGTTTACTTTAAACGTTTTCACAACTTTCTCTCCTGACCTGTCTGCTGTGTTCCTTTGTCGTCATGACGGTGGTTGTTCATTTATGTCCTCTAAAAAACCTCTGATGGCATCAGAGCTGTAGTTGTGCTCACATTAAAATGCACAGGAGTGGACTGAATTTATTAATTAGGTGACCTTAAAAGGCAGCTGGTTGCATTTTTAATAGGTATCAGAATAGCAAGTATCGAGCACAAATTAATTCAACGCTTCACAGATTTTTCTTTGTAAGCATCTTTGCCCACTTTGTGTGGTTTGTCATGTAAAATCCCAACAAAACATAATGAAGCTGTCGTTGTATAATATTGGTTACATGCATTTTTATTGGTATTATGTCTAACAGCACGGTTAAAGGTAGAAAAAAATATTTGCTTCATCCGATGTGGATTTTTGCTTAAGACCTAAAACATCGCTAATGGGAAATAAAAACAGGAGCATCATTAGACCCTGAATAAATAAAAACAGGAACAGCATTTTAAAAAAATAAAATAAAATCAGCCCACTGCAAGAATCAGTCAAAACATGGCTCTCGGAGGTCCCCTCCTTTTCTGATGCAAATGTACCAGAGGCAGCCATATTGTTTATTGTAGTTTGGCACAATATAGGACATCTGCCGGTTAACGTTAGTGTAATTCCCTGCCCATGCTTCATTAACCTCCCCCTTCTCGGGCCCACAGAGTGTAGCTGTGGAAGCTTGGACGATGGCAGCCGAGGAGGGTGGGCGAGACCCAAGCGCCGGCCCGGCTGAGGAGAGCCGAGCATGGGGCAACCCGGCTGCTTGATGTCCTTCCAGCTCATTTGATTCCTGGAGGAGGGCCTCTTTCATCAATGACCATGTGGTGGGTCTTGAGTCTGAGTGGGTGGTGGAGGACGGGGGGTGCTGAAGTGGACAAGTTGGGCCGATGTGGGGGTGTCTCTTGCGGAGGATGGATGGATGGTTTTGTGGAAAAATGTGGGGGTTTTTTTTTTTTTTTTTTTTTTTTTTTTAGTTTAGGGCGTTTGGCTCAACGCGTTTCTTCTTGGTTGAGTGAAAACATGTTCGCATATTCAACACCGAAACTCAAACAGGAACTAATAGGACGACCGAGTCAACAATATGTTGTCAGATGGTACAGCCAAGTGCAACTAAAGTTGTTTGGGAGGGGGCAGAGAGTAATGGGGTCACTTTCAGGTCAGTGTGCAGTGTCCACTCTCCTAGAAATAACAGGACTGTCTATGATGTGCCGACACTTCTCGTCCTTTTGTCTTCTGAAGACTCCAGATAAACAGATGCTGGGAGAAAGCACAAGGAGGTGGGTGCCCAATGAGTCTTCATACTGCAAAGACAAGTTGTCTGACCGCTCCTCTGTGCTGAAAAATCTTTCTTGCACTTCACCCAAACTGAAATAGTACATGCATGAATTTAAACGTGATGATGTGTAACTTTACAAAATGGAAAACTACAGCGTGCCATGCAGCTGGGGACTGCAATGATAGGGTTAAGAAAAAAGGCAGGATTCAATCTTTTTTTTATTTCCCTTCCTTCCTTGTGCCATCTTCCTTCCCTTTTGGTGTTGATTGTATTGTGAAGATTAGATTTTGGTCTCAAAGCAAAACAGTCAACTTTTGTCCAAGTCCCTTAAAAACTGTAAGCACTTTGGTCTATGGTGCAAAATTTTCTGCTGTACGGATCAGTAAGTGTTAAAAATAACTGTAGATAAAACTAACATGGTTTTGGACACAACATTGTTGTGCCTTTCGGATCCAGAAATCCCCAAGTGGTAAAATAAAGAAACACTACATTCAAGAAGCAACTTAGTGAGCTTGCATGGTCATACGCAGAGCAACCATACAGACCTAAACCAATCTGCATCTTTTCTAAATGAGTGCTGTTGTAACATCTCAGGACGGGGAACATGTGCTCCTTTCAGCTTCACAGTGATCTTATGACTGTTTCTTCAAAGGTGCATTCCTGCCTTACTGAGCTTTGATGCAAAGGTTATACAGTAAGGGTATACATTACCTGAGAGAAGGCAAGTTTAAAACATCCACGTTGTTCAAGTTAAACTCACAAAGTTAAATATACTTTACTGGCACATATCGATGCATGTTAGTGCTCAGTTCATAATTGGAACAAACAAATTTCTTTACACAGTTTTCAAATTTTTGCAGAAAGCCTTTTTACCCTCAGTAAGAAGCTGACACCGTCTCGTTTCACCAAAACAATCATATGTTTAAGGTGATGTGCAATATTAACTTTCTATGCAAGCAAACTGTGTTTTTCAGGTAGTCGTGTATCCCCTACATAGTTTGTTACAAAATGAAAATGGGAGTACTTTTATGTTGTTTTTCTCAAACAATGGTAATCTTCCTCCACTTTTTCCATCATGGCAAGATTTCTGGGATGCATGATTGATATTTGTTCTGTGAACAGACTCTCATCCGAGTTGTGAATCTCTGCAGCTCCTCCAGAGTTACCCCAGGTTTTCAGTTGTGCCATATTATTTCCAGCTTCAGTTGATTGACTGACCAATGCTCACGAAGAGCTTCTAAATTTTTAATAATGTTGTATAATTTGACCCTGACGTAAACATCTCCACATCTTCATCCCTGAGTTGTGTGGTGTGATCCTTCGTCTCTGTTATGCTATTTGTTCAGTGATGCTCGCCAAGAAATTTAAAAGGCCCCCAACTGAACAGTGGTATTTATATTGAGGCCAAGATACACTGAGGGCCATTGTGATCACAAAACTTAACAATAAACCGATACATCCAAAGAGACTTCGTATCAACGATCGGGATTAAATTCAGTTAAAGCCTCCGGCGCAAGCCACCTGAATCATCTGCACTTAAACAACATTTCTCGCTGACAGAAAACGTTCACACATAAGCCCGGCCCTCAGGTGACAGTCGGCGGTTGCTATGCTGCTAGAAAGTCTCCAATTTAAATTCGACACTCCGCACTTCCCAGGCCTCTTCATTCAAACATAAATAATATTCATTTCCAATATTGTTTGGTGCACATCAGCAGACCTCAGGGGGAGAAACCTGATAAACGAATGTTTAACAGGGAGAAAGGGGATTTTTTTTTTTCTTGTCAGAGAGGTCTAAATAAAAGAAGGCAGTAATTGAGAAAACAAGATGGAGGCTAACTCACTTCCGACCTTCCAGCAAAATGTAAGTGGAAACCTCTTAAATGTGTGGGTTTTTTTTTTTTTTTTTTTTTTTTACAAAAGAGCAGAGATCTCCTGGTAGGTTTAATAAAACAGCTGATAAAAACATTATTCTGACTGATCTATTTGGTCTTTTTTTTTTTTTTTTTTTTAGTAAAAAAGTAACTGTTCTCTAATTGTTCTGTCTCCATCTGTAAGAAAGTTGGCGGGCAGGGTCAAAATAGAGTCTGAAGGGAGCCTCTAATTTGGAGCCCATCTGCCACATGTGCTACTCTTCTGATGTTAAAGGAAGTCCTTCATGTCTGCTGTGACTTTGGTCAAGAAAAATTCTCAGAACCAAAGAGACATAGCTGTGTTCAACCAGAGCTGCAGCCACAGGGGATTAGCCCAAAGCTGCTTTTATACTTCAAACGGAAACAGCGTAGTCCTTTAAATTGGGCATCAGTATAACTGTACTCTCGAGACACAGGTGCACGCCCAAATGTCACGAGGTTCTAATGGACGATGGTTTACCTTAATGGTCTCAGGTGGTACGCCGGGGTCAGGAGCCTTCTCCAGGTATGTGGTTAGGTCCTGATCCACATGCTCGAACACCAGCGTGAGCTTGGTTTCTCTGTCAGTCCGAGAGACCGTGCAGACGTCGAACAACCTGCACCAAGAGAACAAAGGGAAAATAATCACTGACCACCACCGCTATAAGGACGGCCACATTATTGAAAAAGTAGCTTGTCTTATTAAAAAGAAAACTTATTTTTTCCTTTCTAAGTTAATTACTTGCAGGGTTTCTACATTTCTACGTTTTTAATACAATGGATGGAGGCAAGCATCATATTATGTTTGCTGCAGGAGGGAACGGCACTCTTAGTTTGGCATCTTTAGGAAATAATCTTGTGATGAAATGAGTTCACAATAAAATATTAGCACAGTAATCGGTATTTAATCATCAAACCTGCAAAGATCAAAGACTGAAAGGAAGATGGATGGACGACAAGAACAGACAGATAAATCGATGTACAAATAAAGAGACACTGACAGGCTTTGTTCAACTATTAATAATTAAAGCATCCCTCAGATTAAATATTAATCTTGTTATTTATTTAAAAGAAATCAATCTTAAAAATTAATCCTCCTAATCAAAGTACAATCTCACTTAATACATAAAAAGATAAAGAGATTTTGGTACATCTATCAAGTTATTACATGTATTATAAATGATTATGTTTATTATTATTCCAACTAAGTTTTTATTTTCCAATTACTAATAAAAACAAAACAAACAACTGATATCGCTTAAAGATCTATGAACGCTGAGATTATAAGGTCTCTGATTTCTCTCTGGAGTTTGCATTTAGAGATGAAGAGAATTATTATTTGAAGTCAGAAGTAATCGTGTTTATTATGGACTCTTAAAGTCTATCTCAATTTCTAAAGTATAAAAAAAAAATCATTCGATTTAAGGGAAATTTCGACAAGTATTTCCAGGGATTCAAGCAAACAGCTTGAGTGGTAGCAGCATATAAAGGCCTTAAAAACATATATTTAGAGTATCGGGATTGTCTGCAGAATTAGAGGTTAATCTGACAAGATCTGAAGTCATGATGAAAGTGTAGTGGAAGTAGATGTAAGTAAATAGTCAGACCTGGAATGGATGGAATAAATTCAAGAGGTTACATCGATGAACGACATTTTAGTAATTAGAACAGGTAATAGCATCTGGAATTAAAATTGTCATCCATTTTTTCTATATTCAATAAAACATGGGGAAAAAAAACTTCCAAAGTACTCCAGACAGCCAAGGACTATATGAGTCACTGTGTTTACAAATTATTTCAGATATTAAGTACAGAAACAACCAATATTTCAACCACATCTGCAATAAAATAATAGAAAACTTTATAAGATGTTATGGCTTATGCTTTATGTAAAGAAACCAGCCTGGATGTGGGGAAGATATGCAATTTAAGTTCTAACGTCAGGAGTCGATTTTCGGACGACGGTGCCAAGGACCAGTTGATCATGTCACTGCCAACACAGTGAGTTTTTCCTCAAAATATGAGATTAATGAGACAGTAGTATCTCACTGCAATAATAAACTCGCTGCACGGAGCTAACCCAAGAGTTCAAAGCGCTAGTCATGTGACTGGACAGAAACGGTGTCCGATTGGTCGAGATTAATTTAAACATCTTTCAAAGATCTATCTGAATCTTGACTTTCTGTTGCATGTTTCACCGATCCTGATAACGATGCGGTGATTTTGCAAACATATTAACTGTCCAACCTTAAAGATCGGTGTTACGAGGCTGGATATGTTTTTACTACACATCCAGCCTAAGCCAAGAATCCCGATTATGTCGGCAGACCTGCCAAAGCCAGCTTTGATGAGAAGCTGGAAAAAAAAAAAGAAGAAGAAAAAAGCTACCCAGTATGTTCAACTCAAAGGGTTGGGGTCTATAAACAGCATTCCTCACCCAGCACTATGACAACTCCTCAAACTCTGAGTAGTCTAGAAAAGCATGTTGTCTGTAGATACAGCAGAACTGGAAACTTGCACCACAACAATACAGAGGATGTAAAACCGAATGATGGATCCACATATGACATCTCGTAGCTTATAGTTTCACTCAACATTGATAAAGTCATCTTTCTTTTCTGCACAACAGCATTGAAAGTACCACTGTTGTTGCTTCTCTGCTCATCTGTTTGCCTCTTTGAGATGAAGACACCGACAAAGCCACTGCTGCCATCAACTGTGTGCTTTTTCTTTAAGATAGGAGATACCGCTAGGTCAGCGTATCCATCTTTTAAATGTCTGATCTGTCTGTAAAAATCCCCATTCAGTCCCAGCAGATGTCTGCTCACACTGAGTTGAGTTCTGCTGGAGGTTCCATCATTTTAAGACAGCGACATTCCTTTTCACTGTCGCCACATGCTTAACCAGGATAGAGAGAGGCTGCAAAGGCAGAGACTAAGATCACTTTTTACCAGCTGGCATAAAGCGAATCTAGCTGCAGTGCATTGTGACTAGGATCAAATCTGAATGCATGTAACTGAAGATAAATTTAGGGTGCATATGAATAGATTGCGCCGATCTGACATAGTGGTGCATAGATAAATGTAACAGTCTAATTAAACATGTGACTAATTTGAAATCATTTTTGAGCGGTGTTAAGAAATTATATTAAATTTTGCTTCTTTATCTTGAAATGTTGTTGACATTCAGTGAACAACAACATTTCGAAGCCGGTTAAGGATTAGTGCAGAGGAAAAAAGTGAGACTTAAAAATTCTCAATGAACGGCATTACTGGATGTTTGTGGTACATATATGAGCAATAAGCCAAACATAAAAATTAAAAATATGCTATGATGGGAATAATCTTGTAGTCTCTTCGTTTTTGGATCAACTCAAACCAATTATCTCTTTCTAGAAGCTTTCATCACATTTTGTCCTTTGAATTTTGGGGTTTATTGCGTCTCACTACTGAGATAAACTAAAGTTGACACTAATAAATTTGTACGTGTCATAGTATTATTATAGACAACTATAAATTGGCAAAAGTTAATAAAAGCAACTCCTTACCTAACTATAAACGATGTAATTTTACCGTTTGAATTCATTAGATGCATTTGCGACATCTCACAACAATGTACTGAATTCTATTTGCTTTCCAATCCGACTTGGTAACTAAAAGGAATCTGACACAAAATCCTTCATCATCTAACAAGGCAACATATGGGTCCCGTAATCAGAGCATGGGGACCGATGGAATCCAAAAAAAGATGTGATTTGTTCGAGGTATTAGTGCTGAATATGATGTCATTCTGGAAGGCACACTCCTTCTGTAGTGCTGGGGTTAAACACCCCTCACAGCTTGGTCGTTGGAGTACAATGGAAGCTCTCAGCAGACTCCGAACATATGGAATAAATAATGGACCTCATTACAAACATCCAGGGTTTGCCTGGACTCCCACACTTGCCCCACAACGCATTTTTCCAGTCCTGAACTGCGGGACAATCTTGACAGGTTAGGACACGAGAAGCCTTTAAAAATCTTTTACAGGTATACAAAATGTCAAATGTATAATTGAGCATAGAGACGAAGAAACATGCCGTTGCTTAATCTGACTGATTTACTACAAAATACGTCACTTGGCGTCTCTGTTGACCTAATAGGACAAAAAGCCTCCATGGTATTAGTAAAATAAAAGCCTACAATTATCCTCCAATGTTTACGGATACGCTGGAGATTTACTGTTGGAGGCACAAGGCCACCAGCCATGCCTCTGAAACATTCATTTAGAACTTCCTCTTCAATCCCACGGCTCTTAATATTCCACAATAAAACAAGCACAAGGTCAGACCTTGGCCTGTGCCAATGTATGACGCAGTATCTGACTACTGCCATGAGAACGAATATAAGACTGAAAGCAAATGACATCTGTTTGGAGAGCAGACAAAAAAAACTAAGAGATCAATTGCTCTTGTGCCGCTCCAGTAATCATATCTATTTCAATTAGAGTCAGGTTTGCAGAGTCAGAGCTCAGATCCTTTGTTTACTGCTGCTACTTTTTCAAGAAAAAGGTTACAAAAGTAACATGAATGGAGTCTGTATGCATAAAGACGACAGTTTTATTGATGTAAACTATGGAGGTGTGAAACAATCAGTTAAACAACAATTTGTTTTGCAGCTTTGCCAATTCAGAGCCCTCCTTTTATATCTGTGCATCGCCATTTCACCCCTTCGAACTTCCTTTTTATTTATGCAAATAGACAAAGTTATATCCATGCAAATAGCTACTGTAACACGGGTCATTTCACTTTGATGTTTAGTATTTTGTACAAATTACTGGGATCTGTGGAGTTGTATAGAATTTTGAAACCATTGGCGTCTCTCCACTTCGTTGGCTTTACCTTTATGAATGACCGCCCACCCCCGAACTTTTCGATGGCTTTACAAAACGATGTATTTTGCAGAGCCTCAAAGGTTTTTTCCAAATTAGAAAATCTGAAAAGCATGGTAGGGGTTTTTCGGTGGCAACATGCAGGTGTTTGAGGAGTGTGCCAACAAACAGGTTTTCAAAACTAGTTAAGATGCAAATGGGGTTCTAACAGCCAATTTACAAAGGTGCGACATGGAAACTTGAGACCAGCAGTGCACACAACATGGAAATTTGCCCCCTGAATAGAAAACATCCAGTCTTCAGCTGATGTCAAGTCACAGTCAGTATTTGCAAAATAGTTTGACTTTCAAGTGAAAAAAGCACGTTCTATTCAGAGTAGACCTTTCAGAACAGTTGCAGATTAGATGGCGCATCGTAGTGTAAAGTTTACTCTGATTCCCCGATTGCCTTTAGAAGTCACATAATCAGTAAAGAGAGTCTACTTACAGCATGCATAATTTTATCTGAATAAAATTACAACAGGTTGCACCTTCATACAACGCTCTATCTGTCAGAACGTGAGGCTGGCAGCATCATACTGTGGAGACACTTTTCGTTAACGGAAATGTTGATCAGAGTTAGCGGAAAAGAGGAGAAAAGTTCAGGAAGAGCATCTGTAAAGGATTGCAAAAGACTTGAAACTGGGCTGCAGGTTCACCTTCCATCATGTCAACAACCCTAAACGTAAACCTAGAGCAGAGGTCACACAAGACTTTTTTTCTTTTTTTACTGTCATTTTGATTGACAGGGTCAAAAAATCCTGTCATAACCTATATTTCAACTTATTAATTTTTTAAAATTATAATAATGACATGCTCAATAGTAATTAGTTTTCATCCAGTTTAATGTTCAACCCAAACAAGCTGAAGAGAGAATCCACGTCGCGCCATCGCACATCAAGAATGTTTTCTCCACAGTGACAAAAAAATAAAAACAAAAAAAAACATTTACTGTGGTCCCAGTAACTATAAACAATCAAATTAAGTTATTGTACTCAACATATGAACAGTTGACCCGCTGTGGCCTAAGCGCACAGTCTTACAACTTCCTCCTGGTCCCCATTGACCTGAATTGCGCACCACCTTGTGCATAATCAAATGTCTCAAGGAGGATTGCTGCAGAGGCTACTCTCATAAGGTCTTGGAGTTTCGCCTTGGACAGACGACTTCTCGTGGGGCTTTTGATGTTGTCATAGAGGTTGAATCTTCGCTCTGCGGACACACCTGAGACCGAGTGGTCAGGGGTGTGAATTTTAATCTGTCAAAAATGACAGATGGCCTTCAGATTTTTCTGTCATTGATTAAAAACAAAAACAGAACAAAAAAAAACAACAAAAAAAAAAACAACGGTTAAAGATAGAAAACATTCGGTTATGAATATGCCTGAACCAAACATATTCATGTCTTTGAGTGACTCAAAGTCAAACCTAAACACACCCTGAATATGTGGCAAGACTTGCAAATCAATATTATCATCTTCATGAGTGTCTTAGTAAAGAAGATTAGCCAATATTTTTTTCAATATATGAGTAAAGCTGGTAGAAGCAAATGCAACTGCAAATGCATACCACACTTTTCAGATTTGCATTCACAAAATGCTTAGAGAACCACATATTGTTTTCCTTTCACTTCTGGATAATGCGTGGCTTTGATTTGATTTCTCACTTACATTTCTTCCAAAAATATTAATAGTATAATATAATAGATTAGTGTTTGTGATTTAAAAAAAAATGGCATGAATGCATCTGAACGGTGATGCACATGCATGTTGCTATTTAACTCGCTGTTTTTTTTTTTGCACCGAAAAATGACAAAGTTTGACTTCTCCTTCATAGCATTCAGCGCAGACATCCCACAAAGGTCATATGAGACCATCAAAAAGGAAGTAGCGTTTGTCTAGTGTTCACATGCAAACTTTCCTCCCCGGTATCCCTAAACCCCCGACCCCTATTAAAACAACATGCAAACACACACACACACACACACACACACACACACACACACACACAAACAAATAAACAGCCAGACCGGTACCCACCTCTGCCTTCCCCTCTCCCCCCCCCCAACTCACTCACCTTACAACATTGGGGTGCTCAAAGGCCTCCAACTGCCTCAGTACCGCCACCTCCCGGATAGTTGAGAGAGGCATGCCCTCTTCCTCCGTCTGGACACGAACTCTTTTTAGGGCTACAAAGCGTCCCCCGTTCTTCAAATCCCTTGCCTTGTACACTTTCCCGTATGCACCCTCTCCGATCTCGGCCACAGGCTCGTATTGAGTACCAATACTTTCTTTGTCCATTTTTGCTGGGTTTTTTTTTTCCTCCCTTGTCTCTTGTTGAAAATGTTACGGGGAATCCCGGCGAGGGTGACGAGCTTTCTTCACAAAGGCATACTCACAGAATATAGTTGGCACATGCAATGCCTAGACGACAGAGACACACAGATGGAGGAAGAGACCATCTTTGTCACATTTGGTGAAATCAAGCTCCAGGTGGGCTTTAACAGGACTGTCATCATGTTTTTATTCGGACTATCAGAAAAAAAAGCGACTCTCCGTTGCGTTTCCCAGCTTCCACTCCTCCTCCTCCTGTTACGCATTACAACTCATGTCCTCCTACTAACAGAAAATAATAATAATAATAATAATAATAATAATAATAAAAAATCTAAATAAGCCACCTTTAGCTCACACATTGAGGTAGTTTTGCGTTAAATAAACTGTCTCGAGCACTTATCAATTAACACCGCGTGCAGCGTTGCAGAACTTCTGTTCACGTGAGTTCACTTGCCGTCTTAAAACAGATTAAAAACATGGAAAACACAGAAAAAGAGACCGAGTGCAGCACACAGGAATGTCTAGCGTTAAAAAACGGACACAAATATAACTGTTTAATATCCGTCCGTGAAAGTTTCTGTTTGAGGAGAAGCCAAACTGTGAGCACGTGCTGCATTGTTTTAACTTCCTACAGCAACAGTCCATTTAAAACGCATCAAAACTCACTTTTACAGCTCCAAACCACTTTAAATGCATAAAACAGAGTGTCTGCTTAGTTTTAATCATATTTCCATTAGCTTCCCTTGCTTCCTCGAATTTTTTCTAATTTATCTGTGCGCGCACCCTAATATAACCCTAATATAAAATGGCCTAAATTATAACAGATTTGTAAACATGCATTTGCTACTTTGGGATGTTATTGTTAGTGAAGTGTTTATTTTTAGCATCAGACAGCCGTTCATTTTAGAAATTCTGCAGAAATATCCACGTCTATTATTATTATTATTATTTTTACCTTATTTATGGCAGTCAGTAAAATGTCGTGACGTCGGCATGCCCAGTAAAATGCTGAGGAGGCATTCGAGTCTCGCATAAAACTGCTCCATCAAACGCATCCCTGTCCACTTTCCTCCATGCGGGGGCCACACAGGTAGTTGACGTCGCTGGCTCTAACCCCCCATCCCTTAGACTGCACCAGCCCCAGCAGAGGACTCTCAAACAAGCGAGGGGAGGGCTGGAGGAGAGAAAAAAAAAAAAAAAAAAAACAAAAACTTGCGCATAGACACTCTTTGCAGCTTGAGTGGAAGGAGGTGTGGAGGGGGAAAGGGGTGTGTAGGATTGCTTTGGTGGGTGTTTGGTGGACGTGGTGGTGGGGGGTCATAGGACAAAGGCAAACGCGTGATATAGCCCTCCAAAACCACGCTCCTCTCTTGGATTCGGATTCGCTTCTTTTCTTGTCTTGCACATATCCGCGGATGGGCCCATGCAACTGCGGCCCCGCACGCCCGTGTGAGCTACGTCTTTGGCTGGCTTTCCCACGCCGGCTGAATGTGGCCTGACCCCCTTCAGAGAGGTTTGACACGGAGCGGGGACATTTCCGCATTCCTCCGCGACTACAAAGGCACACCGCCTCCTTTTTGCTCTCCCTCGGCCTCCTCGGTGCTTTGCCATTCACAGCGGCCCCCCTCTTCCCTGGGTTTTGTCCCCCTCCCGTGCCAAAACCGGGAGCACCGCAGGGAGCTGAGGATGGGGAGGGGGCAGAGGAGGTGCATTGGAACCACCGGCCACACTATCTATCTGCCTCAAAGCGCTGATGAACTCCTTTTTTTTTTTTTTTATGATTGTTATTCGAGGCAACAATGCGCCAGCGGGAATGCAATGTGACAAGCTCGCCCTAAGATGGTCCTGTGGGGTCAGGTTCAAGCCCCGGTAGTTTGATATGTGGCAGGATGGGGGGGGTGGCGACAACAATTCTGCTCGGGTGGTCGTGATGCATGAAAAACAAACTGTTAGAGTTTAACCAATAAATTAGTGAAACTGTTTATTTACAATTTGTGAGGAAAAAATGTATGTAAATTTATACATTAAGAATGTTCAGTAAATAAGTTCCAGTCAGTTTTTAAGATGTAAACAATGGGAAAAAATTTGTGAATTATAAATGTGTTTTTCATTATTATCTCAGACTAATTAATTCATTCTAAAAAAAAAAGAAAAATAGATTAAAATTGTTCTTTTGACATTATTTTTAAATGACTAACATTTTTCGACAAAATATGCCTCCGTTTATAATTAATTTGTTGTTCACATTTATCCTCAGTTCATACCCAGGATACTTATTCATTTATTTTTTATTTTATTTTATTTATTTTTTTTGCAAAATTATCAAAAGAATTAAATGTCTAAATAAATAATTTAATCAGTAAGATGGATAACATAACTTTTTGCATGGAGGTTATAAATTGAGGCAGGAAGAAGCTTATTTTGGATTATATTCCACTTGGCTTTCTAACATGCCTCGCCCACTAAGATCGTCATCTTTGGATGCATATGGATGCCCTTCTTGGACTAACCTGAAGAACACGTGTCCACCATCCTGCCTTGAGCATTTATTAACTCAGACTTTGACTTTAAAATGATGAAAATATATAAGCCCTGTTTCTCTTTCTTTTCTCTTAGACTGAGCTTTGGTTTTGTGTTGTGTTTTGTTCTTAAAAATGAAAATTAATAAATACATTTAAAAAAGAAAAAAGAAACTGAGGCAGTCACAGCATTTTAAAAGCTGAAATTTCTCTGTAAAAAAAAAAAAATCAAAAAATTAAAATAATCAAACAATCTTTGAATTTTCAGTTTTGTAATTTTTTTTAAATCTTGTAATTATCCCTTAAATTATCCCCCAACAGTTGAGGAAAAAAAAAAGTTTAATATGAAAGATAACCAGACATTGTCCAAACGCATTAAACAACTGAACGCATCCAATCAGTTTAAATGTGGAAAATAATATATTGAAAAAAAAGTATCTATTAACTGAACAATTAATTATCACAACTCACAACTAAAACTTTTTGCACTAAATCATCATGTTGTTAATGGCAGTGAGTAAACAATGAAATGCAGTTATTTAGGGGAGGACACAGCCTGATACCATCACTGTAATAACAATTACATGTAGCTATTTACAAATACTTTGTCTTTAATCATCTGCCTTAAAATAAATAAAAAGTTACAAATTCAGATTTGATCAATGCCATAATAGATACAATATCTTAGATGCAGACAGTGTAGATTTATGGATTAAAGGATCCTCAAAATTACAATCAACTTCTGTTCTTGGTCCTCCTTCGCAGGAGAATCATGACCACTTTCACAGTCATCGGGTTTGCCTTATAAAAAGAAAAAAACCTAAAAGAGAACTGGTTTTGATTATGACACAAATGTTACAGAAACCTGCTAAATGTGGTGGCATGATAACCGTTTCCTTGACCACAGCTAAGATGTCCTCTTCATTGGTGATCATAGCTTCAGGTCACCAGTGACCTCCAGTACAGAAACTCTCTGAATTTTTACTGCATTATTGAATTCAATTAAAAACTCACCTGTCCTCGCTGAACACTATGCATGGCAAATGATCACGGTCGACATCTTCAATTAAATTGTAACCAGAAAGTTACATTTAAATAGAATTAAATTTAATAGCTAATACTTAAAATATTTTTTATAGTGTTTGCCCCTCCACAAGCACAGCCTATCAGGTAAACTTACACAAGGGAGGAAAAGAAAAATACCATTTTCATTTCAACGTTTATCAACAATAAAGAGTGTTCATCTTTACTCTAAGGATCAATGTCTAATTGTGCTAATAATTTGATCACCGTCTTATCGCTATTGCTAATTTACCTAATTTTTTCTAGTATATGGTAATTTTGTATGAGTTTGTGCAATTGATACTCAGTTTAACAATTTTAGTAGAGTTTTTAAATCATATGTCTTGTTTTTTTCTGTTAAATAAAATCATCGTAGTCATTAGTGCATATATATTTATTATAATTGATGGTTATTCAAAAAATATTTTTATTGAAACTTTTACTTTATTACCAACAAAAACATGTCCACGTAGAAAAAAATAATCTAAAAACACAAATAAATATTACTAGCTTCATAATAAGAAGCACATTTTTATATAGAATATCTGTTTATTATTAATATTTTAAGGAGGTTGTAAAGAGCATTCCCTTCAATTTTAGTTGATATTTTAGTAGTTTTAGAAAATGTTCTTGTGAATAATAATGAAATATGAGGTAATGGTATTTTTGAAAACTTTAATTAACAGGCCATTCTTATTTTATCGCTTTCACTTATAGGTAAAGACTCAATTTGATGTGATGATTATATAATTTTTCAGCTGTATGTTATTTTAAAGTTGTCTGGGAAGTTCTTGACAAACTTTTTTTCTCTCTCTCTTTCTCTCTTTCTGGACACGGTTTAGACGTGACGAGGCTTGATGTCAGATTATCCCAATAAAAGGCCAATTACAGGCGTGTAACCAAGCCCCATTATTGCAGCTTCATTGGAAGGCATGCATTAGAGAGGCACAGCAGATCAGAAGAAGGTTGTTTCCCCGCCCCAACACCATGATTTTCATACAAACTCGTCTTTTATGTCGTTTGCAGAGTCCACTTATTTCTATTGAAAATGTAAAACAAAGAGGATAATGACATGGAAGTCTTTGTGGCAAACTCTCATGCCCAACTTTTTTCTTTTTTGGGCTAACCCCCCTGCCCCCCCACACCCAAAATTGAAAAATTTCCATCACAAAACACTAAATATAGACAATACGATGGAGACCAATTACTGTAAAATGGGGCGTTTACATTTTTTCATTATTATTGTTCGTGTGAAATCAGCTCTGAAAGCCATCACTCAGACTGCATATATTACCAAGTATACATCTGATCTGGCAGGAGAATAAACCAATTAGATGTGTGGAACAGTGGTGAGAGACCTCAGACACACACACACACACACACACACGCACGCACGCACGCACACACACACACACATTGTGAAAGAGAGTGAAACTGTTTTGTATAAACCCTCACAGCAGTGATCAGTTATTCAGTAACTGGTTTTCTCATGTTTACCTTGATGGGACTCATGCAGGGAATTTCTTTTTCCTTTTCTTTTTTTTTTTTTTCAAGAAAATATGCAGGAACAGGGTGGTCCAAATTGAGAACATCCTGCACTGGGAATTGCATAGTTAGAATATAACTTTATGTGTAATCTTGCAAACTTCTTGAAGTGCAAAGTAGTTTCCTGCCCATTCATTTTCCATAAACAGTACACAGACTTTGCATTCAAGTAAGAGTCATCCTACTTCAGCATATTTTTACTCAAGCAAAAGTAAAATGTAGCCACCTAAGAAATTACTCAACTGAGCGTAAAGCAGCATTCTCTAGAAAGGCTACTCAAGTACAGAGTAACTGATTAATACTTAATCATAACATCTGATTGAATATTTTTAAAATGTTGCAATTATTCAGACAATAAATTGTTTTGTGCAATTTATGTTACTTTAAAGACTAAAAATGAGAAACAAACGTAAAACAAACAACGTCATCACAAACTAACAATTTAAGGAAAAAGAAACACTTTCCCCCCATGACATTTGACTCTGGTAAGAGTAGCAATACCTCACGATAACATTACTCAAGTAAAAGTATTGTGAAGTAAAGTACTTCTAAAAATCTACCTCTGAAGATGATACAATCATGTTTTGCTTCAAGGTATAATGTACATGACTTTATTTTCTCTATCCAGTGATTTTGAAAGATCTGATAACATAATTCTGTCATCATGACCAGAGCATGATGAGAACAGAAAACCAGTTCATCTGGATTTTAAAGTAGAAGCCGTTGCTCAAAGATGGTTGATGAGGAATTATTTGTATGATGGCCTCTTGAAACATGTTGGGCTGATTTTTTTTTTTCCTCTTTAAAGTGCCAAACACCTGCGCAGGGGGGAAGAAAACGAGGTGATAAGCAATAAAAAAAACTCCAGGTAGTACTACGTAGTTACAGTTCCGCCGCAATGTTGGTTTTTAGACTAGCTCGAACTTGGAAATGTTCTAAAATGCAAAATGCAACCCAGATGCACAAAAAAAAAAAATAAAAAAAATACTGCAACAACATTATCAATAAGAATTGTATACAATACCAGCTTCTTAAATATTCTCTGACACCAATCACTTTATGGAGAATTCGGATAAATCTAGATTTATTTTTTAATAATTCTGATTGTTAAAATTCTTCTATGCATTTGACAGTAACAAAAATAAGTGAGTTTATGAGAGTCTTTCAAAGTGCCTGGCTCTAAATCCTTTTGTTTATTAATACCTGGTTATTCCTAGTTCAAAAATATATATATTGTAAGGAGGCTCATAATCATTGGAGGATCTTGGAGTTGAGCCACTGCTCCGCCTTGACAAAAGCACTTAGCTAGGGTGCAATTTTAACACTTGTCGCCAGCTATTTTTTGTTTGTTTTATAAAGGAACAATTAACCATTTTCCAGTCTTTTTTGTTTAGAATAGAGAAGTGATCTTATTTTTAGTGCTGCAATTTTGTAAGAGACATTTTGTGGTTGTTAAAATGTAGACATGCCCTGTGGTGCTTAGCTCCATTGAGTTCCATCTTGGTTCTTGTACTTTTGGATCCAAACAGATTTATGTCTTCACTAATGTGAAACAATACTGAACTATCCACTGATTTAAATCATGAAGACATCGACTTGGTGAAAATTAGTCAGAGGAATAACCCTTGAGTAACCCCACAATTATTATTATTAATATTTTTTTTTTCAGATTTAAATTTACCAAATGACACAAAGTAGTCCCTACCTGTCAAATAAGACCTGAACAGCACAGTAACCAAATAAGATTCATATTAGCTGAAAGTCTGTTTTCTGATCACCAGGTGAGCATTAAGTATGACACCATCTGTTTCAGCTGAGAAAATAAACTCAGAAAAAAAAAAATATATATATATATATACACACACACACACACACACACACACACACACACACACACACACACACACACACAGCTTCCCAATAAGGATTGAATAGGAATCAATTGTTTTCTGTTCTATCGTCAACTACTTAGTATATAATAAGGTCAAAAAATAAATATGCTGTCAGGATTAAAAGGTGACTCTTAAACCAAACCAACACTAGCATAAAAATCTGCTGCAACCATGCCTGGTATAGATGAACTAGTCATTTAAAAATAGGATTGAATAAAGCAGTGCTTTTCTTTCTCCTACAACAAATAATCTGTGGCAGCACAGTCAGCATTTAGGCTATCCTTATACACACCTAACCTGATTGAAAAGAGTGTTTCAGTATTCTTTTATTTTTTTAATAGTATTTTAGCATTAAGAACATACAAAAAAAAACAAAAAAAAACAAAAAAAAACATCTGTTGCAACACAGACCACTACAGGAACTTCATTCTGCCCAGAGCCATTACCAGCTATAACGACTTTTCAAGAATACTTGTATTGTTTTGACTTGTACACGATTTAATTTCCGCAAGTGGGATTCTTGAATTATTTTTGAACTGAAATGAATCGTGCATTCACAGATGTAACCACTTTTCTATTCTAACCAAAACTGTTGAAAACCGTCCTCAGGTCACACAAGAATGTCATCAGCGGTATCAAACTCTGGTCCTCAAGGGTTGCTGTCCTGCATTTTTTAGATGTGCCACAGGTGCAAAAACGCTGGAAAGAAATGACTTAATTACCTCCTCCTTGTGTAGATAAGTTCTCCAGCGCCTTGCTAATGACCTAATTATTCTATTCAGGTGTGGTGCAGCAGAGGCTCATCTAAAAGTTGCAGGGCAGTGGCCCTCCAGGACTGGAGTTTGACACCTGTGATCTAGATAATCAATGACTTTATTATCAGCAGCCCTGCTTAGTATTTCCGTTTCTAGTTACATTGTGTCACATTTTGTTTTGTGATCAACTAGGTGCCCACTGGCTCTGGCTGAATATGTCACGCTAAGCTGAGAGTCACCGTTTTTGTAATCAGTATAATTTGTGCCACAGAGTTTGTTCTTTTATGTTATTTGCTTCGTTAGAAGCCACACGGCCACTGAAGTCAGGAGTGATGGGAGGCGGCTGCCCTGATCATTTTACCCCTTCAGCAATTTGTACCTAATCGAACAGTTGGCTGCTGGACATTTTCCTGTGTCAACTTGTACTCGCATTATGACTACTAGGGGCCATCAGTAAGATGCTAATGTTGAAAGAGATAACACTGTTTATGAGTCTGAGCACAACAATACATGAAAACAGTAAGTAATTTTCTTCATCCAGTGGTGTCTAGTGTTTTAATTTCTTTGAATTGTGATGCTAAAAGGATTGTTTAATCTTCAACAACAGTTACTTCAACTTAAATGACTGGTTTAATTGGACTACACTATAAAAAGCAGCTACATGGCTACACATGTGAACTACATTAAACGCTTTCAGAGTGTAAATGGAATGACATGCAAGTTGCAGCATGGCCCAAAAAGGTTTGGTACCTTCGTCAAAGCATAGTTGGAATACCGTTTGGTGGAGACACACCTTTAAATCTCTGTGCAACAGTATTAAGACAATCTGTTCTTCTGCGAAAATGATTAATAAGTTGATCAAGTACCAACTGAATGATTGCCACCATCTTGATCCTGGACAGGTCGACCTGTTCTTGGTGCTGGCGATCCTCTTCCAGGGCTTAATAACCGAATTACCCTTCATCATGCCTATCATTAAAATAATTATATCTGATATAGCTTCGGCTCAGTTGTTTAAAACATTGTTGCCTTTTAATTGGAAGAATCATTTTTTGTTCTTTCACATCCTCTTGAAAGATGTTGCAGTGAAGCAATATCTGTAATTTATTCAGATGAAAGCCATGTTGGTTGCCACTTGCATCACAGTATTCATTCCTTGTTCAGCATAAAGCTTCATCGGAGCAGACAGACCGTCTGCATAGCGCAGTAAGAAAGTGAATTGAATATTGAATGTTTGCTCTGGTGACTTCACAATTTTTTGGACGAAACCGACAAATGCTCGGTAGCTTTTGTTAGCTGGGGAACAAATTGTGGATGTTACTTTGTCAAATGTGTAATAAAACAATATTGAACTTTTCTTAAAGCCAAGAGATTTTCTGAATGTCGACAAATTTAGAGACCAGCGCTTCAGACTGCAAAACACAGAGCAGATCACCGAACGACAGGAAGCAAAAAGAGTCTCACTTCCACCATTAACATCACTGTAAAAAAAAAAAAAAAAAGCCTGAAAACACAAATTGCTGGGGGAATACCAGACTTGTTAGATCAACAAAATAAAGTTGTACAAGTTAAAACAAGCAGCCAACTTAAAAAAAAAACAACAAAACAAACAAACAAACAAAAAAAAAAAACTAGTTATTTAAAATCTAATAATAAGGTGGGCTAATTTGCCAGTGTCTCAACATGTCTTTTGTACATGTACAATAATCAGCTTTAATCTTGTTCTCACGCCAAATTGGATAAGAATGCAAGAAGTTTCTTGTGTTTCAATGCAGTTCTCACTTTGCACATGTGCATCACTGATGGTGTCTGTGTGTATCTGTACGACTGTGCTCATGCACATGGCAGCTGCTGCCCAGCCTGGCCAAGAGAGAATTACGGCTCTCTCTTCGGGGGGATGATAGAGGCCAACAAGGGACAGGTGACTCCCAGTCTGTCCCAGATCTGCTTACCCCCACTGCCCACACACAGCAGAGGATCCGCATGGAGTCAGAAGGAGAGGTCGACTGTGGAGCCGGTCCACAGCATCCAACCTACATGGAGGGGGACGTCCATGCTCCGAGGCATTGGGTAGTGATAACAAGCAGATGTCTTGAGGCAAACAGCTGTCACACCTACAGGGAAAACCGATAGGACGTGTGACATTGGACGCCTTTTCAAGTTTCCGATCCCATTGTCTGGACTCACAGGCATCACTTGAGCTTATGGTAACCCATGTTTGGAATATCGAGCATCACAATCATAATGTCCTGGCAGTTACTCGATGACTATGTTTTTGTATCTCTCGCTTGTTCCTTCTTCTTTTTTTTTTTAATCCCTCAGGATGAAGAGCAGAGTGTGCCACAAGCCCCTTCTCTCTTCTGCTTCATCCTGTTCTTCTCCCCACCACCGGCCCCCCAGACACAGGCCTCTTTCTGTTGGGGCATCCCCATGGCAACCAAGCCACTAACTTGAGGAGGCGACATAAAACCTGCTCTTTTAGGGGACACAGGAACACCTGCCGCCTCGGGCAACGGGGAGGGCCGGACTGGACGCGAAGCCACGTGCGGACTCAGTCACATACAAATGCATGCAGTCACATATTCAGTCTTGAACAGAGAGTCAGTGTGACATTCAAATGAGACCTAACATCTGCTCCCCTTCAGGAGCTAATTTATCTCCTTCAGGAAGACCTGGGCTGGGTGTGTTATTTCCTTACCTGTTTTTCTTTTTTCTTTTTTAAACAAATAAAGTGCTAACAAGAAACTGTGGAATTGATGTTAGGTGAAATGGTCAGTTTTAAACATTATTACAGTTAATATAAAATATTTTTAGTGTCCAGTAAATTATGTTTTGTCCTTCTCAGGAAGTTAAATGTTCCTTTTTATGGCCTTTTACTCCTTTTATTAAAAAAAAAAATCAAACAAAAAAACAAACAAAAAAAAAAAACAGATAGTGGTTAAAAGAACAATAACCAGAACAATTTGTTTTGTAAATTGTTAGCTTTACTTTTGCTGTAACTCTGTAAATGAAACTCATTCCAGTTAGGTCTGTAACTTTAACAAATACAAAGATGAGTTTAAGGAAGAAAAGAAAAGCATCAACGATAAAAACGATTCCGATCACTTGATTCAAAACATTTTTTTTTTTTTTTTTGCTGAAAATTACACTTACGGCAATTATAAAGCTGGAAAATGGTAAGTAAAATAAATAAGAAGATTCCAGAACTTATATGGACAATATGGATGCAAAGGATGTTTGCAACATCCTTTGTAACAGGTGAACTCTCATAGCATTTTATCATCTACTGGCTGAGATGATGAATCACACATACATGGAAGCATTGGAGTGACTGAGGAGATAGAGGAAAATGCAAATCAATATTCAACAGTAATATTGCAAGAGTCTGTTTTTCTACAATTATCCTACAGAACTACTTTCAACTTGACTGAATATGAGGAGAATTTCTGCTTCGATCGACAAAAATGTTGCCAAAAAATGATTTATGTAGCAAGATCATCCTTTAGAAGCCCAACCCCACTAATATAATATTTTTTTTATCATTAGACAATCAAGTTTATTTGTAAAGCATATTTCAGCAACGAGGCTGTTCAAAGTGATTTACATAACAAAAACAAGATTAAGAAGTCATCAAAACAACGTTCAGTCAACAATCGAGAAACCAGTGACAGATATTACATTTTGACTAGTCGTCTGTGAAAGACATAAGGTGTTTTTAACTCTAAAATAGAATTGTAACATATGATGAACAGTCAACACAATGAAAAAAATATTTAGAGACCGTGTAGTACTCATATTTAATAAAAATATGCTTACCTGTGTTTCTGTCCTAGGTGAAGTCATTTAAATGTTTCTGCTGCTATTAACTTTTTCTTGAGGTAATCCTGGAACAGTGCTTAAGTGTTTTTGTTTGTCACCTCCGACCCTCAATCTACTAGAACTGAATCTGGTTCTGCTGGAGGTTTCTTTGTTCCTTCCCACTGTCACCACAAACTTGTTCAGTGAGAGGGATTGCTGCAAAGTCAACCACTCAGTGTAATCAACTTTCCGCTGTCGGCACATGTGATCCGTCATACAGGATGGAGTTGCTGCAAAATTGATGACTTGATGTATCCAGTTTCCAGTTTTTTTTTAAAAGAGTGGAAGTAACTCAAAAGTCATAGTCACAGAAACCAAAACACACAAAACAAAATGTATGTCTTAAAACCAAAGCTGCATTCGAGAGCTCTTAACATAGCCTGACCAGAGACCTATATGGCTCAACAAACCAGCAGAGGCGAAATAAATAATAAAAACAAACTAAAACATGGGTCACAATACAGCTACAAACAAACTCCAGCAGCACATTCAAGGTGCACAAAATGCCAAAGCAAGTCAAAGCAATCAAAAACACCCAGCAAAGAGGCAAGCTGCTCCAACAAAGAAACAACCCATCTTCTTAGGAAGTTGAGGTTTCAGTAGGGAGGCCTCTTCAGGGATTGGTGGAGCCACCACGTGATGATCCAATCAGATCTGCTGTAGGCCTCAGGCAGGAAGAAACACAGGAGGAGTCTAAACTGACTTGAAATGACTCCTTATAAATAGACAAAAATGTAATTGAATAAAAAGTTTGGGGATATTACATTTACTTAAACCTAGTTGGGGAAAGCCTTGTCTGTAAATCCAATTATTTTGTCTTGCAAGTAGTGCTCGCATTCTGCATGTCTCTGGCTAAATCTAAGTAAACAGCTGGAATACGATGCATTTGTTAATTTTTGCAGTCATGCAAAAAAAAAAAAAAAAAGAACCGCACCTCGAGGCCCTTTAACAGAAAGTGAAAATGACCATCATGCCTGTTGTGACATCCCACCTCTGAGCAAAGAGTGTTGGCGTAATAATAGTAAGCCCACATGCATTGGTAACACAAACCTGCTTCAGAGACTCACAGTATCTGTGAACACTCAACCAATTACAAACAAGAAGGACGGAGTAATCATTCCCAGGTCAAAGAATCAAAAGCATCTGACTGTATAAGAGCTGCATATGCCAATAAAACAAACTGCGGTTTCTTTTCAAGGCCCAATTAAAGTCCTCTTTGCGCTGAGATAAAGCAACTCGGATTTCTTATCTACAGCTGTTGTAAAACAATCCAACGTGATGCAGGTTTACATTACTGACAGTGTTCATTGTCCTCTTCCTGTTGCACATACCTTCTATTTTGCCAAAATAGAAGGTTGCTATGCAGTTTTCCACATTGCACTGGTGCATCCAATACGTTGAGCATATCTGGATTTATGGTCTATACATTAAATCCAATTGGCTTAACTTTCTTTTTTCCGCCAGTACTCTTACAGCTAAATTATTGCGTCCTGCACACTAATCAATAAACCAATATTCATTTCACATTCACAATATCACTTTTTCACCATGCTTCTATTTGTGGCACCCAAAATGCAAGCCACAAAACATCTACACGTAAAATCTCGAGCTTCTTATTTTGCAATATTATCCGTTATAATAAACAAGTTGATATAATTTGACTAATGGGAAATCTTGAAAGCTGAATTTCACAGTAACCTCTCCATTCAGTCTGACTAAGCTTGAACTGCTTTTCAGAGATGAATGAACAAAACTTTCAGTCTATTTGTGCAAAGCTGCAGCTGTAATTGCCAGAGCAAGCAAAATTTCTGACTCAGGTTGGGGGGCTGAACACAAAAGATGCGGCGCAGTTTGTGTTTTTGTAAACAAGATCTAATCAGCTGTCATTTTCCTTCCACTTGACATCTATGTTTTGCGTTTATCCATCAGGTATGAGCCCGAGTTACGTGAAGAACGAGTGTGAATACTGTAGATTATTTCACACCAAACAGTAAAAGCAGCAACAAATTCAGAATGTACCAGTTTTGCTTGACGATTTTGACAGCTTCTCCCTCACCGGGAAAGATGTTCGGCTCTTTGCCTGCACATTCTCTAACTCACCAGCAGACGCTATCTGTTCCCCCCTCCACTGCACCTCTTTAACTGTTATCAGACAGGCTTGAAATAATCCTTCCGATGCCCTCATTCATCACCGATCCATCTCTCCGGGAAAAGACAAAACAAATCTGTCAAATGTTATTTATTTTCTCCCGGCTTGTTTTCCGGTGCCTGCAGTTAATTTTCTGTGGAATGTAAGGAGCAGCTGTCACTTTAGCACATGAATGGAGCCAGTTTAGCGGCCCAGAGGCATCAGAGTGGATCAACGGCAGAGCGGGGACAGCTGGGCCCGGGGGGGACAATAGCACTCTTAGTTAATCATTAATACTCTTAATGAACAGCAGCCAGGCACCAGAGGTTCGCTCCTCGGTCTCTCCAGAAGATTCAGCCCTCAACAGGAAGACGCAGGAAGCCTCAGCTTGCTGCCTGACCCCAAGCTGACAACTGTTGACTGGAGCTTTTATTGGGTCTGCTGGAGCTTTAAATTGCTGTCTGTTTGATGACATCTCACCCATCAGACTTGGAGGGTGGTGGGTTGAGGGGGGGGAATAACTTTGGCTCACTTTATTTGAATGCCACAATGCAGTTCCTTTTTGACACTTGCTAAAAGTATCCCACACGGTTTGAGCAGAATGAAAATTGATGGAAAACATAAAGAATTGATCTTCTCTGGAGTGAAAAGATGGTCACATAGATTTTATTAATTTTTTGATTTATTTTTGGTCACATTTAAATGTTTCAGATCATCAAATGCAGAAATTCATGACATTTTCAATAGATAAAGCATTTCATAAAAAAAAAAAAAAAAAAAAAAAAAAAAAAAATTAAATTCATGGTAAAATTCTGACAACCACAGCGGCCGGTGTTTTACCTTAAATTAGAGATTTTTTTTTTTTTAAGTGTGTACTTGATTATGGCGATGTTGTTCATATGTGACCTTCAAACAGCTGTCAGTTGTAGCAGCGTCACCGACCACTTCTGATCTGATCTGTATTCTAAAGCTGATGTGTCTTCCTGTGTATCAGGCGATCTTCACACTGGATGACTCTGATCTGCAAGTCTTTTATTGGCCTAGCCTCCTAATTATTTATGCGCTGTCGTTCGGAAAACAGGCAGACAATTTGCATCTCTATGTTCCTCATGTGCGACTAGAAAAGGGAAAGAAAGTTTTTAGCGTGAAATGCCTTGCAAGCTGAAGTAAAATTGTTTCACTGAATGTTTTTTATAAAATGTAAAAAAAAAAAAAAGACTAACAACAGATATTCTGTCAAAAGTATTCTATTAACAGTAGTACTGCCCTTCATTGTCAAATTGTTGGCGTTTATATATTTCTGATGTCTATTTTTGTTATGTCTGTTTGCTTGTCTTGTGAATCATGACTTGAGCTGCTGCCTTTCTTGGCCAGGTGGCCCCAGTGAAAGAGATCCTAATCTTAATGGGTTTTTATCTGGTAAAAAAAAAATAAATAAATATAAAATAAAATAAAAACACATTTTATTGTTGTGATATCAAAGTTAGAATTGTTTCAAGATATAATTTCAATTGACATGTGTGGACTGTTTTCACATTTGATCTTTTGTATTTGTTTATTCCCTTTTTGTTTTTTTTGTGTGGATATTTTTGTTTTTCTGTCAAATCTATTTCACTTGTTTTTGGCACCAAAACAAAGCATCCAGATGCTGCAGCGTTGCATTTGGTTCAGATTAGTCATTTGGTCCTTTTCTACAGCTCACATTAAGTCATGCAATACTTGCACATGAACCGCACCGATATGTGCTGCACTCCTCTCCTTGTGCCTGTTCTCCGTCCCTCTCAGTGGAATAGCAGAAGAGGTGTTTGTATGTTCATCTGTGTGCAACTGGAGGGGGCAGGGTGTGGGGCGACCCTGACCAAAGTGGTACTCATTTGTCACTGCTTTAAAGAAATACAGATCAAACCGTGCAGTTTCCCATCACTATACCAGAATGTCAAGATCTTCAGAGCACATTTTAGCACACATGCAGCTCTTTAGAAAGATGTCTTGACATGCAAACCTTCCCAGCTAGGGATCCATCTTGAAACTCATTTTTCAGAGGTTCCTGACACTATAATGGATGTAAAGTGCACTGTGGGTCCTTCAGCTCTTTATATTAATACCTTTTAAGCAGCACAAAAGGCAGAACTACTGCCTGGAGTAAATGGTAGAGCTTTTTCTGCGCGTTGGCAAAATTATGGCACAGCATGGCCGAAAGGTTTCAACTCAGAAGAATTATGACCCACCCAAAGGAGGATTTATAGATTACAATAAGGTGCTAATCACATCAGGCCTTTTATACTAAAAATTACATTCATTCATTGAGACACATATTCCAAGATCGTGGGCAAAGTGGAATTTCGGAGAAGCAAGAATTAAACTCTCAGCTATTCTTCTAGGCTGAACCACAGGTGCTTTGTCTGACTATATATGTGTTTGTTTGTTTGTTTGTTTGTTTTTCAACTAAACCCATCTTAGGACGTCTTAGTTTTTTTTCCTAAAACTCAAAAGCAGGATTTAAGAATGAAGTTACACCTGAATTTTTATGTCACACCAAGCCAAGACCCAGAAGGATCTGCTAATAGTTGATAGCTCGAATTAGCTAGCAAGCTAACCGCACAGCAGAACACATTTTTTCTCTATTCCATGTATTCAAAAACGAATGCAACATGTTCACGAGTTAAGTGTAAGATGCTTCACTGGTTTAGTAAGTTACAAACTATGAGAAGTGGAAATTAACAGTTTATTTCTGCAGTCTCATAAAGTTTAATACACACGGCGGCCATTTTGGATTTTGAAGTATGGACTGCTTTTCAACACAAAATTTGGACATATGGAGGTTTGAATAACATTATAAAACCCACTCTTCTAATCAAGCCATGGCAAAACATGCCTGCCTGGACATCATCATAAAGGTCAAGGGTCAGGATTTATTTTCACCCATTTTAAATTTACTCCTCACTGTTTATTGTTTTCTGTGGATAATTTGCTTTTCTTGGCTTTCTGTGCGTAACTTAAGCTTATAAAAGGCTCACAGCATGACTAGAGTTTTGCCTTAGGTTTTAAATCTAGAACTTGCCAAAACAAAAAAAAAAAGAGGAGGATGCATCTAAGTGATTGAGCCCTTTTCAATAAATTAAGTGATTTTGTTTTTTCCCTTTTTTGCTTTTTGCTTCGTGTCGAGTGCTGCAGTTAACAAGCAGATACCACAAAATCTGGATGAAATTGACTTCTTGATTGAGTTTAGCATCACACAGTCAAGCAATACCAGCCTAAAATATCCATAAATATCCATTATTGTGTACAAATACGCATTCTGATGATGTTTGTATGTCAGATTAAAAGCACCTTTTCAACCTTCCCTGTTTAAAAATATTATAATAATCTAATCTTAGATGTTGTGTTCTAAGTATAAATGCACATTTCAATAATATTCTAATTTAGCTGCACACACATGTACTTTGATGACAGGTTTATGTGCAGTAATTGCTGGGAATAACCCCTTAGTCATATTTGTGGTTGAACGATCAGTCAGCGGAAATTTGACGGCAGGTCAGGGTCATGTGGTGTCTGTTTAGACCAGGGTTTCTGCAACTATAATGCTTCCTTTTCTCATCATTTAAAAAGATCGGGTGAGGTTTAAGTGCTTTGCTTGTCATTACCACAGTTGTTGCCGAAATATTTCGAGGACGGTTCAAACTCAAAGCCCAGACCTAAATATATTGCACCTTGTGAGACTTGAACATGTGTGTTCAGACATGTTCTCCATCCCACCTGAATGAGCTGGAGTGACTGTTCAAAGAAGAAAAGACAAAGCTGAAAGATTGAAATATCTAACGATGAGATTGTGATGCGTCGAAAACGTTTAAGCAGAATGAATACTTTTGGGAGGCACTGTAAGTACACTGCTTTCTTACACAGAGAGGACAATGTGATTGAGGTTTGACAATGCTGTAATTTTTAAACAGACACTATGACCTTATAAATTTACTGTAAAAGCAGCAACAGTATAGAGGAAACCACTCTTATGCATTTGTTTGGTTTACGTGTCATCTTAGTTGGGCTTCATACCTACACATGTGTGCTGGAGTGATGTAACAAGGCTTAACGTATCACCCTGTCTTCTTCTTCTTGAGGTTTCTATTAAGAAGCTGGTCAGCTTTTTTTTTTTTCTTTTTTTTTTTCTACCTTACTGCAGACATGATGTGATTCTGAGCTCTGGGCGGCAGTGTGAGCTGAAACCACAAAGCTCAGGCCTGAGTAAAGCCAGAACTGACTTTCACGCTGGGATCATGGTCTGTCCTGAAGGCCAACAGTTTTCTGCAGCAGCGAACATAGAGGCGGCTGTGTCCACTCGGCCCTGTATGCATGCACGTGTACATGCACAAACCCCCACACACACACACACACACACACACAAACACTAGTCACCTTTTTTTTCTAATGGATGAATCTGGCTATATAAATGCGTGTGTTTGTGTGTGTGTGTGTGTGTGTGTGTGTGTGTGTGTGTGTTTTCGAACCGAATCCTGCTGGAGTTTTAATCAAAGAGTTGCGGCTTAAATGGAATAAGCGTGGCACTTTCATTTCTCCAGTTTAGTAAATATAAATGTTGCACTGCACAGATGTACTGCTCGGTCATGTCTGGAGCGAACGCTAAACTTTTTCATGTTCGCTACCTTCCTGCATTCTAGTACAAAAAAAATAAATAAATAAATCCATCCCCGAGTTATAATCTCTGATTTTCCTTCTGCCTAAAGCCTTTAAGAGCAGGAAACGGGATTATATGGGTGTAAACTATGCAAACATAACTGTTGAGGAAAGGCTTTATCAGTGCTACACCTGTCATTGACTGATTTTTGTCACGTGCGTTATAAGGTCAGTGTGGATTGAGGCTGGTAAGAGATCAAGATAAGGCGTAAGCTTAATTATTTTCACAGCTCTGCCTTTGAATCAAGCATAGCAATGACTCAAGCGACGTTGCTGAATGAAAATAACCCCACGCTGACCAGATATTGCAGCTCCACGCTGAGCTTTACGATGTTTGGACGCAGGCTTGAACGTTCAAAGTTAAGCATTAAGCTGGAAGAGGATCTGGTGCGCAGGCGGCTGGATTCGACATCGGCTCGTTTCCTGTCATTGACTGCTGGTCACATGTTGCGTGGGCGCAAGATAGTGTAATGAGTTAAAGGGGTGAGGTTTGTGCATAGACGCACTGAGGGGAAAAACTATCAGCTCAATGCATGACAGCAGTCTGAACACATGCTGTTCTGAGTGGCTGCTACTGGGGGGACGGAAAGACGTTCTTTGAGATTCATCTGGTTCGTTCATTCTGGGGAAAACAGTCAGTTCTTGTAGAAAAGCTGACGCAGGCAACAAAAAGTCAGGTCCCTGGGTGATAAAAGGGTTCAACGGTGCAGCAGTAAAAAGGAAGGAAAATAAAAGAAAAAAAAAAAGAAAAAATGGTTGCTCACATGAGAATATAAGGAAAAAGGTGTTTGGATACACCCACACAGTCTAACGCTCAGTTTTTCCTGCTCACATGAATCAAAATGAAGGAGACTTTGTTGTGTTGCTACTGACGTGTCAACTAAATCAGAAAGTGTCCACCCCTCTGCCTTCATACACGACACCCTGCAAAAGTGTCCTTGCACAAAGAATGTTTTCGCATTTGTGATGTTAGAGCCGTGAAATTCACCGTATGTTGGAAATTTTTTGACAAAGAAGCACAAAGCAGCGACAGGATTTTCAAACGGAGGGAGAACAATTTTTTTTGAAAATCTGAAAAGCGTGGAGCGCATATGAATTCAGCCGCCGCGTGTCTGAAGGCTGCGTTTACAACTTTGGGATCTAGTGAAAACTTGGCCAATTTTGTCCGGGAAAATCATTTTACCTCAATCAGACTAGCGGAAGAGCACCTATGAACAAATTTCCACTTGGATGTAGGTCCGGGCTTCGACTGTGCTGTTCTATCTCAGGAACATGCTTTGGTCTAAATCCACGGCCTCTGTGTCTTTAAAAAGGACGCAGAGGTCATGCGGCCATTTTTGCCAGGCGTCACAAGGGATTTCTTGTGACTTTTCTTCACCGTGGCTTTCTGCTTACCATTAAAATCTAGATTTGCAGAGCGGCTAATTGCTGTCTTGCTGATTTTTCCTCTTGAGCCGTAACAATAGGCCTACTGGCTCTTCCCTTGATTAAAGCAATCTTAACACAACCTCGAGGATATAACACGGGCATTTCTTCAATAATTTATTGGATATTAATCATTTGACCAGGCATCGAGTATTCGATTATAAACATATATGTACGGTGACTCCTCCCACACTTCTGCATCCTCTCTGATGAAACTACTGGGGCCTCTAACATTACAACACAGCTATATTTATCTTTTTTTTTCTTTTTTTCTTTTTTTACCGCAACGAAAGGAGAAAATAAAACGTACGAGAGCTTTCAGTGCCACCCCACGGGGCCCCACTGTAACGACTGCTCCAGACACACGCTCCCGATGCAGACGCTCGTACGCCAGCAGCACGGCCTTGATGTGGGCCCGTGTGCTGTGTCTGCTCTCAGCGTCAGCAGCTGGAGGCCAAGGTTGCTAAAAGAGAGGAGAAATGAAAGAGAAGGCAACGGAAGGAGGAAGCGTGCACAAACGCTAAGATTAAGAAGTGAGGAGAAGTTTCATGGGAGAGTAAATCAGCAACGAGGCACCGTAAGCGACGACGGAGTGCAGTTTGTCGGTGTTGTCGAAAGGAGGTTTAGAGCCGGGCTGAAAGATTCGAGGAGGAAGCTGATTGGCTAAAGATCACTTTAAATCCAAGAACCCTCTGGACGTTGCAGAAGTGACTCTCTTTGATTTAAAAATGGTGACTGGATGATTTTAGACCGATACGTAACATCATGTTAGACAGTGAAGCATCTGCAGAGCTTCAGTCACTAATCAGACAAGAACGTTTCCCCCCCTGGTGTCGGCAGACGTGCACCTGACCGTCAAATAAAGTAATGCTGGCTATTTCCTTAACATTTTCACGTTGCATCTCTTAAATGGTGGATCTAGCTGACCGTTCTTCAGTTTAGAGTTTTGTCAAAAGCTCAGAGTAGAAGGAAAAAACATCCTGACCCAGTCATTAGGTAAGAACTGTGCGTTTCTCAACATCCCTTCATTTTATGCTGAAATGTTCGGCTTTTACTAAAAATACACGCTGACTGACTTGTGTGCCCTTCTGCAGCTATTAGTAACGGGAGCAAACGGACGGTGAGGTGGGAAATACTTCATTTATTTTTCTTTTTTTTTTTTTTTTTTTTTTTTACAACCCTTTTTTTTTTTCCCCCCCCCATGAACAAAATTTTTCCAAACCCCCTTTAAACTGCTTTT